>NW_015649998.1:1878791-1892485 GCF_001515625.1 Sinocyclocheilus rhinocerous
AAAAACCCAAAAATCCAACAATTAAACATGATACACATTAAAAATGGACAACGTAATAAATCATTTAAAGAATATCAAAAAATGTGAAAAATAAATAGTATAAAAGGAAATAACCAAATCCTTAACAGAATGAATGCTTGAAACCAAAATAGGCATCAGAACAAAAAGTCAAAGTAGCTATACCTGGATGCATTAAATCATTCTGCCACAGAGATACACTAAAAACGGAGAAGACTTTGACTATGCGCATAAACTTTGCGCGCGGTATACAAACGAACATGGAACAATACATTTATTAATCTGTCTTAATGTTAGTTAATAAAAAGAAAGAATCAGTGTTTGTTCATGTTTTTGTTGCTGTTACGTGACGTGGCGGTGTCTGACTAGGGGTGTCTGATATAGGCCTATTGGGAATTACAAACACGTGTTGTGTGTTCAAAAGTTTTTGGTAATCTGTTCATTCATAAATAAATATATAAAAGGTACAGATCTAACTTTCTAGACCTAGCACACTGTAAAAGGGGATGGCCTGCAGTTACCTTAAAAATCTATTTCAACCTGATTGAACTCATAACATTTAGTTTTGATGGTATAAATTAATTAATTTTGGTTGATTTTAGCGATTAGGCTATATTTTTGACTTGAACAAAACCAAAACTTAGATGTTACCATTTAAGGTGAACATTTCTTCCCTAGTGTACCTAAGTATTTAACTTCTAGATAGATAGATAGACAGATAGATAGACAGACTTATCTGAAAAATAAACTTGGATTTTATGGTTGGGAACGCACTCAGTAAACGGCTGTTACGTTTTGTCACGTAAACGTTGCATCATCAGTGCGCTATCATTTCGCTGAAGCGTAACACCGATCACGTGACCCAGCACGCCCCTGCGCGATCACCAATACACCCCATTCCCTTATACAACACATACAGTGATTGGCGTAGAAAGGTTTTGTTGCTACAGCCCTCCTGTTTAATGTAAAACGTTTACAGTAACAGAGAGAGCTATTCACTCTTCTGTGATCTCAGGGACCCGGTGTCTCGTCGTCAGTCATATCCGGAGCACGCATGGCTTCACAAAAGCAGAACGACAGCTCAGCCGCCGGCTACCAGCCGCTCTTCAAATCATTCGCTACAGATGCGATCCACGTTGGTTCAGAGCCGGAGCAGTGGAACTCTAGGGCCGTAGTGCCTCCTATTTCGCTGTCTACTACCTTTAAACAACACGGACCGGGGAAACATGCGGTAAGTCATTGAGGTATTTTGTAAGCGTTTGACATCGAGAATATATTAATTGTTGTTTCGTATTAACCTGATATTTGAGTATGTAGATTGTGATATGTGTACTGATCGAGTGACAATAGAGCTCGCGATTGTTTCTTTGATCAGCAATTCTCACTCGCACTTTCCATTTAAATGGATTTGACGTGAAATGAACAATTACAGAACTTTGTGTGAAAGGGAAGTTTTTTTATTATTATACATTTATTTATAAATACCAACTAATATACCAAGCGTAACTACATTAAAGACTTGTAGGTTTTGAGTTAAGACTGTAAGTAGGTGCATGTCACAGTGACTGACTAAGCACAAAGCATCTCATATCCTGCTGAAAAACCAACCTAAACTGGCATACTGGTTTTAAACGGTCTACCAGGCTAGTGTTCTGGCTGGCTTTAGAGGGACATTGGGCACTTGGCCTATCCAAACTGAAAGACCCGCAAACTATTTAGGCTGGCTTAAGTGTCTTTATGTAGAACCTATCGACTTTGTTGGAAGATCCCAACCACAAGCCAGGCCTGTTTATTTAATTCAGTGATTTAACAAAATATACTTGACATTTAAACAACACCACAGGTTGAGGTCAAGTACTTAATTATTATGCTCAATTGCCTTCTGAAAGAAGTTGAATTAGCTGGTTTTGGTTGTTTCAAGCTGGTCTTAGCTTATCAAACTCCTCTGGAACCAGTCAAAAACAATAATGCATAGGATACCTTTTGACAAAAGAGTGGTTACTGATTTCATCAACAAAGAAGCTGCAAGTTGACTGAGTATTAACAACATAAGTCATGAGAACAGCCAGGTGGTTGAAGTAAATGCATATGTTCGCATGTTAACTATGTCTGTTTGTAAAGGAGTTACGCCACAAACAGTATGTTTTTAATTCAAGAGTTTTCTGTGGATTTGACATTTTATTTGCACAATTCAAAACACTAGTTTATGTGAAGCATTTTGAATTTCACTTTTTTCTAATATTTTATCTGCCAGGGTTTTGACTACAGCAGGAGTGGAAATCCCACAAGAAGCTGTCTTGAGAGAGCAGTTGCTGCTTTGGATGGTGCACAATACTGTGAGTCCATCACCAACACTTTTATATGATATGTTATATGACATTGATATAACCTAAAGCTCTGTCTGACTTTGCTAATAGGTCTCGCTCTTGCCTCTGGATTGGCTGCAACTTTGACCATCACACATCTTTTTAAGGCTGGAGATGGAATTTTGTGCATGAATGATGTTTATGGAGGTGAGTTACTGCTCCTAATAATAAATAAAATGATAGTTGGGCTTAAGAAAAAGGCAGTGAAAAGCTGATATTCTTACTGAGACTGTCATGTTCTTTCCACCAGGAACTAACCGGTATTTCAGAAAAGTAGCTGCGGAAGTTGGCTTTGATGTCTCTTTTGCTGACCTCACAAAGCTAGAGTTGCTAAAAGCAGCTCTAAAACCAAATACAAAGGTACACCTGGCTGACGGTATTAGAAAATTACTGTGGGAAAGAGGGTTGAATGAGTAATTATTTTCTCACATGAATAATTAGCTTTGAGAAGTACCACTCTTAACTGAAATGGCATATTAATGGATAAAAGCGTCTGCTAAATGACTAAATAAAATAAAATAAAATATTAAATGTTCTGATTTCTACAGATGGTGTGGATTGAAACACCCACAAACCCTACAATGAAGGTTGTGGACATCAAGGGCTGTTCAGATATTGTCCATGAGCACAACAAGGACATAATTGTTGTTGTGGACAACACTTTCATGTCATCCTATTTTCAGGTATGAACATTTACATTATTTTAATACATAACCCAGTGCTGCTGGTTTTTTGATGTATGAATAATACATTCTGAGAACTCAGTGACATTACCTTGTCCAGAGAGCAACGACTTAATGTTTCACGCTATGCTACTAATTAAAAAGTGAGTTAATAAAGTTAAAAATGCATTGTGTACAGTTGACTTGTATCATAAGATTCCAGTGCAGGGATAGAGTTTCCTTATACAGAAACTAGATGATGCAATTATTTCACTATTTTTCTCATTCCTGGAACAGCGCCCCCTTGCACTTGGAGCAGACATCTGCATGTACTCTGCAACAAAGTACATAAATGGTAAATTTAAAAAAATAAATAATTACTTCAGCCTGTTGTATAACTGAAAGTTTGTTGATCGAAATTTAAATTATCCATGTAATTCCAGGACACAGTGATGTTGTGATGGGCCTGATTTCTCTCAACCGTGATGACATCTATGAACGACTGAAGTTTTTGCAGAATGGTAAGGCTCTACTAATTTAAACCGAAACCTTTAAGATGTGAAAAAGTGTGAAAATCTGTTGACATCCTAATTTTCTGCGAACAGCTCTTCTCTTTATGGCATGACTTTGTGACTCAAGATCAAAAGGGCTGTACGATTATATAAGATGTATTTTACAAGCAGTATATAGCATGTGATTTTTTTTTTTTGCCCTTTGAAATAAAGCCAAATTATTGGACAGTACTAACAATAGAGAACAGCCTATATATATGTGTGTTTGTGTATATATGTAGGATATATATATATATATATATATATATAGATAGATAGAACATACATATACATACATTATATATATATATATATATATACATACACACACACACATGCACAGATGCTTCTTTATATATTTAATTATTGTCAGGTTTTAATGCTGATGTGAACTATAATCTTAATAAACCATAATGGACATAAAAAACATCCATTTATGATGTGCTAAACCTGATTGGTGCTGTACAATAAGCTTTGATTTATTTTCTTTTTTTTTTTAATCAGATAATCTCAAGGCCAAAGAATCATAGCCAACTGAGCTTATCACTGAAGAGTGTTAAAGGTTCAGCTCAGTGTTATAATGTACATAAATATGCTGAAGATGTGTGACATGCCCAAGAGAGGCACCAGGTGCAATGTTCAGATATAACTCTGTGAAGAAGAAATTCTAGCAAGAATTAAGTTATTTTCTCTACACTATTGGGGGTCTTTTGTAAGGGACAAGAAAAATGTACTTCATTCACTTGAAAAGAAAATGACTTGTCTTCAAGTGAAAGTAATATCCTATATTAATATCTGCTGGCAGTATTTCCCTTTTGTTATTACATGTAGTCTCGTTGAAAAAGACAATTTCCTTTATTCCCTCTTGACTTTGAAGTACATGGCTCAGAAATAGTTTCAGGAAAACTTTTTTCATTGCATATTATTGCTATATCCTTTATTTTAATGTGATTTTTAAATGGTCTAATCACCGTACGTATAATTTGAGCAAGTTATAATTTTATCGACTTCATCCCATACCTCCCACCTGTCACACTGTTACAGTCCTGATTTGAAACCTTGTGCTTTCTGTTAGGTTCTTATTGCAATTACATCAGATTGGAGATTTATCCCTGACTGTAACATTAAAAACGAGTCAACTGCATAGTGGAAGTAGAACTTTTAAGGTTTGTTTTACTCTCTCTTCCTCCCCGTTTACTTCAGCTCTTGGGGCTGTGCCTTCTCCATTTGACTGTTATATGTGCAATCGGGGTCTGAAGACACTCCACGTGAGAATGAAGCAGCACTTTAAGAACGCAATGGCCGCGGCACAGTTTCTGGAGGCTGACCCAAGAGTGGACAAAGTCATCTTCCCAGGTGTCTGTGTTATTATTGTAACTTCATATAGAAGTGTATGTTGGGTGATTTTGACATAGAGGTAATTGCTCAAATAATCCATCTGAATATAAAAATAGTAAATGTTTGGATGAGTCCAATAGACTTTTTTTAATGATGTAAAAAAAAATTGAAAACCTTTTGAATAGTAGTGTAGGTGCTTCATTTGTATGATACCACCTATGGGCAAGCTTTAACTGTGTTGTTCAAAATGAACTGATATTCCAGTCGGACTTGACTGACTCTTTTCCTTCAGGTCTTCCATCCCACCCTCAGCATGAGCTGACAAAGAGACAGTGCACAGGTTGTCCTGGGATGATCACTTTCTACATCAAAGGAAAACTGGAGCACGCCTCAACTTTCCTCAGCAGTCTGAAGGTGCTTTGAAGCTTCATATAGTTTGAAAATCTTTTACATCTTACATTTTTAAAACCTATATGGTGTTTTGCGTTTCAGTTGTTTGCACTTGCTGAAAGTCTTGGTGGTTATGAGAGTCTAGCAGAGCACCCGTAAGTATGTCCAAATCCACTGACTGTTCTGAGGGAAAATCTGATTTAAATCCAGAGCATACAGAAAATAAACATATATATAACGTATATTACCTTTTTTTCATTTAAAGTCCCCCTGTGGTGAAAATCAAGTTTTTTATGTTGTTTATTTGTCTGTGTTGTTTTTAATATGCTTTTAGACAAACCATGTGCCAATCCATTTATCAACACCATTGCTGAGTATTTTCTCCTTAAAACTGTAGTTTCCCAAAGGCAGTCACAGAAACATGGTTTGAAACAGCCTTTGTTTTGCTACGTCACAAAACTCAATAACCAATAGCGTCAAGGGACCCTAAGAGGCTTATTTTGGATTTCCACTAGGGGGCGTGAGAGCTTTAATGTTACCGTAAAATGAAATTGCAGAAACAACACTTTTCTTTTCTGAGCAGTTTGCCTCATTGTAGAAGATTATTTAGCAGGAAATAATGGAACATTTATAGTTATAGTAATCAGCTTTCAATATAACGAAGTTAAGGTTAATCATCTTTTGGAACATCATTGTGACAGGTTTATGATATTTATGGTTCACAAGTAATTCACTAACTTTTTTTCTGACTAAGTCTTCTTGATATTTTACCCTGTCCGGTGTTACCATGATTTATCCTTGAAAATCAAATCAAAATCAGTAAAAACGCTTTTTTGTGGGAACATTTCATCCACCTCCATTTCCAATTATCTTGCATCTTTTGTTATTCAGAGCAATTATGACTCATGCTTCAGTGTCTGAGAATGAGAGGAAAGAGCTGGGCATCAGTGATACGCTTATTCGTTTGTCTGTGGGTCTGGAGGATGAAGAAGATATTATTGCAGACCTAAACCAAGCCCTCGCTGCTGCAGTGAGTATTTCAGTAGACCTGAACATCTGACACTAAATAAATAAACACACACATTCAATACAGTTTTTAATTTTAATTTTTACTTTTGTTCAGCAAGGAAGCATTATTTGCTCAAAGTGATAACAGTTTTTTTTAGTTTTTATTTCAAATAAATGCTGTTTTAGTTTAACTTTCTATCCATTAAAGAATCATAACAAATATATCACAATTGTCAGAGTATCGACCTCAAATTTTTTCCAACAAACACTTGGAGTCTCACTAGTCCTAAATAGATCTACAGCTGACCAGTGCATTATGTGTATGTGACGTTATTATCTCCATGCTGAAGACATTATACGTAATCGTGTGCATTTCTATTTGTAGAGCCTCATTTTCGGACCAAAGGTGCTTTTAATGGTGCATCCTCATGTAAATTGATTTTATTCCCTGAAATATGGTATTTTTTTTAAGCTTGTGTCAACATAGAGATCATTTCGACCCATAAAGTTCAGTGAACCATCTCTGAGAGCGCAGGCCATTTCCCCTCTCTCTAAAGTGCACTGCAAAATAAGGTTCCAGGAAATAAAGACAAATCAGCTTAGGTCAGTGTCTGAGAATTATTGCCATAGAAACGTATTTGTGAGGAGAAAGCTAGGGGTTTGTGGGCTGTGCGGTCTCTCGGGAAGCCTGCTCGCTCTATTGGACGGAGTCTTTGAGCGTGATATCGCAGCAGTGCAGACGTGTGAGCAGATGCTTATTAGAAAGCAAAGGTGCAGCAGTATAGTTTGATAAGATTTGTACATCGCTACACCATTCACCCTATTATTGTGAAGGTCTAGTGATCGTGTCTCTGAGGTGAGAGCCCTTTTCCTCTGTCAGCAATGCAATGCCAGCCCTGCAGTTCCATATTTGATCCCTTTAGATGTGCTTTGCTGCTCATCTGAAGAGAATGGAAATGAAATCATGACTTGTATCCAGTTGCTATCCAATACCCCTCTGAGATCATTACTAAAAGAGCTTTTGTGATTTGCGGTGTGTTTTAATTTGATGACATACGTTCTGAGGGGGTGAATTCCATTAGGTCCTGGCACGCAGTTTTCCTCTGAGAGTTATATATCTTCAGTCTCCTCCATTCTTTCTGAAAACCGTAGGTTAATTATCAGCACTTTTGTGAGGTTAAGAGCTGTAATTTAAAAAAAAAATGGCAGAATATGCTAATGTTAACAGCATTTATTGAACCACTCTCTGCGGTGAGCCTCAAATTGCTGCCTTTGTGGCTCAGTGCTGTTTCAACCAGTTGGCAGAGACTGTGGGGCGCTAGCTAGAGAACTTGTCTGGAATGACATGAAGAAACAGAACAAACTGAGACAGACTAAATCCAGAAGAACTGTGGCAATGTCTCCAAGATGCTTCAAGAAATCTACCTGCAAAGCTGTTAAAAGTTTTAGGCACTTGTGTAAAAATGCTGTAAAATTAGGACACTGTCATAAATTTTCTTTAACAATTAACTTCTATTAACTAAATTAAATCAACATTTAGTGTGAGCATCCTTTGCGTTTAAAGCAGCTTTTGCCCTAGGTGCACATAGTTTTTCAGGTAGCTTTGCAGGTAGGTTTCTTGAAGCATCTTGGAGACGTTGCCACATAACACGTATAACACGCATACACACACTTTTTCATTTTTAATCAAATTCTTTTATTCAGCAAAGATTTATTAAATTGATTAAAAATGATATAAAGGACTTTTACGTTGTTACATAATATTTTTGAACTTTCTATTTCAAAGAATCCTGAAAAATATGTATCATGTTTTCCACAAAAATATTAAGCTGCATGACTGTTTTCAAAATTGATAATAAGAAATGTTTCTTGAGCACCAAATCAGCATATTAGAATGATTTCTGAAGGATCATGTGACACTAAAGACTGGAGTAGTGGCTGTTGAAAATTTGCTATCCCAGGAATAAATTACATTTTAAAACATTAAAATAGAAAACAATTATTTTAAATTGTTTTTTTTTTTCCATGGAATGAAATTTCACTATTATTAATTTTCTGTACTTTTGATCAAATAAATGCAGCCTTGGTGAGACTACTTTCAAATACATTAAAAAAAAAATTACAGATGAAGCATCTTGGAGACGTTGCCACAGTTCTTCTGGATTTAGTCTGTCCCAATTTGTTCTGTTTTTTCATGTCATTCCAGACAGACTGATGATGGTGAGATCAGATCTCTGTGTGGTGCACTGGCTGTTGTCAGACTCCTTGTGCAAACAAAAATCTCACTGGATTATTACAGTTAATGGCAAAATGAATGTTTGGAAATGTAAACTGATATTTCCTACTGACACACAGCAAAAGATAGAAATAACTGACTTCAAACCGTTTTTTAGCTGGTAAAAATACTAGTGTTCTAATAATTTTGGCCACCACTGTATACAGGGATGTGCAGAGAGTTTCGGCTTGAAAATCATCTTGGGACATTCCCATCAAGTTCTATTTTATTTTTTTTTTCCATGGAATGAAATTTCACTATTATTAATTTTCTGTACTTTTGATCAAATAAATGCAGCCTTGGTGAGACTACTTTCAAATACATTAAAAAAAAAATTACAGACCCCAAATTTTAAAACAGTAGTCTATGTATAGTGTTTTTTAAATATTTATATTGTATACCTGTACAAAACCTTATTCAAGCAAATATTAATTTGCCATGTTAAAACCAAGACATTTTTTTTTCTGTTAAATATTTTATTAACTGGTTTCTTTTCTTTCTTTTTTTTAAACAGCATCCAAAAAAGTAAGCGGCTGATCAAGCTCAATTAAGAGCAATGGCACCACATCTGGACAAGACAAGGACACTCTTCTGTGGCACATTTCTAATTTACTTAGTATATGACAGTTATGCTTGAAAAATTTGAATTGTATTTTTCAGGGAACAAATATCCTCAAGAAACTCATTTGCATTTCTACTTTTTGTAATTATAGTTTGATAAAGTAGTTGGGTTCTAAACAGGTTCTTCTATTTAAACTTTTAATACAGGAAAAAGCCAGGACTGCAAAGGAAATCCGATATCATGCAAATGATAGTTTTAATCTTTTTTATAAGGACTGTGATTCAAGTTAATTCAGCAAGAAGTACAAGCAGCACAAAAGACACGGATTACACAACCAGTCTTTATTTTCTGCATCAAAGATGATGCATAGTCACATAATGTTATAATGTTTCAAATCACTCTTCATTGATCAGTTTGTATTTTAAGTACTAGATATTGGTTGGAGGCTTGAGCATTTTAAACTCTAAAGGGATCACATCTGATCTTTGTCTGTGCTACCAGACCCATTAAAAGCCATTTTTAATCTCTCTGTTTTGTCTTCTTCCTGAACATCTTTGATGGTGGTACACCATAAGAAATCACTTTGAAGTCAACAAGCACCACACATGTAATTGGAAGATGAATAGTAAAAGACATATCTAATGAGCCGATCTAACAACACCATCAATAATGCTACAAGGGCAACTTGAACTGAGAAGTAATTCCTCCACAGAATTTATCAGACTTGAATTTATTTCTGTGACGGGCATGACATGATAATTCTCCAGTCCTGATGAGGCTAATTTTTTAGCTTTTAATTTTTTGAGCAATGTAAGGTTTTTAGGATATGCTGCAAGAAACTAAAAAATGAAGAATGTTATGTAAAAAGTGTTTAATCAGGATGTCAAATATTTCTCAATTCTTGACAGGCCATTTTGCCTTTTTATATGCAGTTTTACTGATAAAAGACCTTTCACTGGGAGTCAGTTCAAGCTTGTCAAGGTATAAAACTGTCAGAAAGCGTATCAATGCCTTTTTGTTTGTCACTATAGTACTTTCAGTGGTTATTTTCCATCATCTTCCCACAAGGCATATATTCTGTATCAAATGAATAGCACCTCATTTATGTTATTTGCTGACTTAAGGGATGTCCATTTAGCGAACTGTACACACAGGAAGCACAACACCATTAACCCAGGTATGCAGTGCCAAAGGTTCTTCTCAAACCCATTAACTCTACATATTACTGTTCATATATCTCCAGTATAGGAGCCACTGACATTTTCATTTATCCCAGACATAATGCATGCAAAATATCAGGGGTCAGGGGTGTAAAGTTCATTCTAATGTTTATTTATAAGTATATACTGTGTCAGTTTGGGAGGAGAATGCGCCTGTATTACAGGTTAGTAATAGAATGAATGGAAATATGAGCAAAGCTGAGGTTGCACCTCTTATGTGACCCAATGTTCTTTTCCTTCATCAAAATACATGTTTGATCTCGCCAGGATCCTTTCATGCTGTGTTTTCCAATTTTCCAATATCTAAAAGAGAAGATATTGCTTGATTCGCACTCGCAAGCCTGTTGCAAAGATGATGGGTTATTAACAATGTCACAATCTTGATTCAAAGCATGATTTTTCTGTCCATATAAAATTATGTTCAGAAAAATGGTTAATGGCTAAATATTGGTAATTGTTTGCACGACTGACTTTTTAACAACAACTTTGCAGTAAGGTTGCGGCAGGCATCATATCCTAATACTTCTGACAAGATATCCATTTCCTTTCCAATACGTGAATATATGTAATTTGAAAACTAATACTAGTATGTGAACTAAAGATTTAACCCTTAAATGCATGAATGTTTCGCCAATCATTATTACATATTCGGGTCTTTAGCGACCCGGACCAATATATCCAGCACGGATGGATCTCTAACTGCTGCAATAGCAAAAAACTCTCGATATTTTAAGAAGAATTACAGAAGAATAAAATAAAGCATATTTCGTTACCTTTTGAAACTTAAAAGGGTTCAATTTGAGCAGATGATTTTAAGTGTAATTTTTGCTGATGATATTCGTTTGTTTTATGCCTGCCGTAATTATGAGTGAAACGTCACGTCATCATTGTGTATCAAACAGTGCCACCTTGAGGAAAAAAGATGCATTGCACATATGCATACTTTTTGTGCGCAAAAGAAAAAAAAATTATTCATTATTTTTTTTTCTTTTGCGCACGAAAAGTATTCTCGTAGCTTCGTATAATTACAGTTGAACCCCTGATGTCACATGGATTATTTTACAGATCTCCTTGCTACGTTTCTGGGCTTGGGAACATTTCAGTTGCGTTGCTGTCTATGCAGGGTCAGACAGCTCTCAGATTCCATCAAAAATATCTTAATTTGTGTTCCAAAGATGAACGAAGGTCTTACGGGTTTGAAACAACATGAGGGTGAGTAATTAATGACAGAATTTTCATTTTTGGGTGAACTAACCCTTTAAATGGATAAACAGTCTTTTTCCATTAATAGGTCCAGGTACAAAATAATGAAAATTGACTTTGGCTGGTATTATGCGTCATATTGGAAATTTTATGTGTGTAATTACTGGATGATGACATTTTGTTCCTCAGAGTGTCTTTGTGAAGATGTGCCAGTTCATATGCAGCTCTGGCCCTGTTGGGTCATTCAGATAGATCGAGTGGAAGATTACTTTATTAAACTTTGAGCCATCCATTTGGTTTAAGAAAGCAGTTGGACATTTTCAAAAGTCTTAACTGGTCAATGATTTTAATTAAGGTCATGTAATAAGGTATGATTTGTGAATTGTTTTGTTGGAGGTTTAGTCCCATGTAGACTCAGCTAAGCAGTTCATCTGTTTATATAAACACTGTATGAGTAATTTTTCTCTTTCTCTTAACCTTTTCTTCATGTTCCATTACGCCGCACAGATGAACACAATGTAGCTATGAATAAGCGTTGTTCATTCTGATCACTTAATAAAGATGGCTTTTTTTTTTCTTGACTTCGCCCAAAGCCTCTGCTAACGTAAAAGAAACCATTCAAACTAGGGCACATTGAGTACATTTTTGGAAAAAGGTTACTAAAGATCAGCTCATTTTGCCCTTGTCAACGTCAATTCTAATCTTTTCTCCTTTTATTAAACTTTAAGCGCTCCAATCATAATAGTGTTCAAGTGCATGTCTGCCAAATCATACTAAACTATACAAAAACAGAAAACAAAAACAGCTCAGAGCTTCACGATCAATAAGGTCCTGTTGTGTTGTTTACATGGAACCTCTATCATTAGTTCTTCTTTAATTTGTGCTGGTGGCACTGGACCTAATAGACTCATGTCTGAGAAACATAATCAAGGTAATTGTTTTTGGTCTTTCTGATGTTATCTTTGCAAAATGTTTCCTCTGCTACTTGATTGCATACTTCAAAATATGAGGGATGCATAAACTGTGTAATTTCAAATAAATTAATGCTGATGTCTTTTGAACCCTTACAGTGTAACCATTGCAATCCTGCTTTATTCTTGCAATGAAGAGAATAGAAGTGTAACCTTTATACCTGCTTATGTGCTAACTTTTCCTTTTAATCCCTCAATTATATCTGTTATTTATTAATAAAATAAAACAATAGCACTCCAGTTTTAGCTCTGTAATTCCTCGTTCTCGGAGGAACACTTTGTGCTGTTCAACAGTGAAATCAGTCGCCTTCATCAGACAAGACACAGAAGCATCTGAATCAGGCTGAAGGTTCATCTATGCAACATTCAGCTCTGACAGGAACAGGATTCACTACAGTGTTTTGCTCTGACGCACACTAGAATGAAGATTACTGGTTATTCAGTGGAACATGGTGCTAAATTACGTTGTTTTTCTTTGTGAGGGACAGTATTGTCAAATGCATCACAGCACAGAGACGGTCCACTTACCTGTACACTAAAAGCTGAACTTTATCATTGTGTAGTAGCACTCAGGCTTTGAGTTTCGGACATGAAGAGTATGCATTTTGTCATATTTTCTTTCTCTGTGGGATGCATTACATTCTTTTTAAAAGCAAAAACAACACATTTTCTTTTATATTACAGTAATTTGTTGCAGAATTATTAATAACAATATATGACACATCACATGCCTACATGACACAGTCTTAAAAAATCACACACACACAAACAGGTTTGTTTTTGTGAAAAGTGGGGACATCCCATAGGCGTAATGGTTTTTCTACTGTACAGACCGTATATTCTATTGCCCTACACCAACCCTACCCCTAAACCTACCTCTCACAGGAAACTTTGTGCTATTTCAGATTTTCAATACACTCCATTCTGTGTGATTTATAAGCGTTTTGAAAAGTGGGGACAATGTCCTGAAAAGTCACCTTCTCCTTGTAATACCTATGACATACCTTTGTCATTATACAAATTTATGTCCTCATTTGTCACAAAAACGCGCGCACACACACACACACACACACACACACACGCGCACACACACACGCATGCACGCACACACACACGCACACACACACACA
>NW_015649998.1:1895300-1903809 GCF_001515625.1 Sinocyclocheilus rhinocerous
CACACACACACACACACACACACACACACACACACACACACACACACGTGTACTTAGCTATCTAAATGGGGACATTCCATAGGTGTAATGGTTTTTATACTGTACAAACTGTATATTCTATTGCCCTACTCCATCCCTACACCTAAACCTACCCCTCACAGGAAACTTTGTGCATTTTTACAATTTAAAAAAAACTTTGTTTACTTTATTTTTATACCAGTTTTACAAATGAGGACGTCCCCAAAGGGAGGTTTTTGGAGATTTTTGGGTACAAATTTGTCCCCAAAATATGGTTAAGTAGGTACACACACACACACACACACACTTGAATATTTATGTTATTCGCTGCATGCCAACTGTAAATTAAAGTATAACTGTAAATTTTAGTTTGTATAATTCTTATTAATTAGCTTAGTCGCAAAATTTCTTATTTATTTATCAAATTTTTTTTTTAGGTTATTGACCCCTTCTGTTGAAATATGTTAACTTGGAAATTTATGGAGCATCTTTCATGTCCTTAGACAGGCATTGGTCCATTGTCTGCCCATGTACAAGGTGACACTGACTTCCAGATTAATCAGTCAGAGAACATAACAAACATCTAGACAGGGCTTCATGGAACATGGAGTTCTCTCAAACAGTCATTTCACAGGCTGTGATTCATAAATCAGCAGACATTTTTGCAAGACCAAAAGTGAGTTATGGTTCACATATATAGAAGTGGAAGTGTGTTACAGATTATGTGATGCAAGGCAAATGATAATAATAAAATAGGCACATAATAAAAATAAATAAATAAACAAACAAATAAATAATATTAGTTTAACATGATACATGTTTTATTTTTAATGATAATATTTATATTTGTGTTCCTGAAACAGATTGGAATGTAAAGCAAGAATGTGTTTTTTATAATCAACTGGTAAAATGTTGATATGCAAAAGCTAGAAAAAAACATTTCCTAAAGACATGCTGGCCAAAACACACAGCGCAGCGCAAAGCGAAAGCTGGGCTGGCTCAATTTGGAATGACCTTTGATGACTTGAATGACCATCTGGTGAGAGTGGCCTCCCTTTGAAAGCCCTAATAGGATATTGTCCCCTATTCCCGCTGAGATGTAATAGCAAACCTACTCTACTCATTATCTTAATTCTGAGTATTCTTGTCACAAACTCATGGTGTGTTTCATGAATGAAACAATTAATTCACCGAATTATAATTGTTTTGAAATTGCAGTTTGACATTTTCATATATCACGGTCAAAAGTTTAGAATAAGCATAAAAGTCTTCTATGCTCACCAAGGCTGAATTAGTTTGATTAAAAATACAGTAAAAAAAAATCTATATTGTGAGATGTTATTACAATTTAAATAACTGATTTTTTTTTTTTTTTTTGAAAACAGTATAAACTGTCATGGTGCTTAATATTTTCTAGAAATGTTGATACTTTTTTGGATTCTTCGATTAATTTTTGATCAAATAAAAATGTATTTGATCAAATAAATTCAACCTTGGTGCATAAGAGACTTCTTCTAAAAACATTAAATCTTTATTTTTCCAAACTTTTGACTGCATATATACAGTGGGTACGGAAAGTATTCAGACCCCCTTAAATTTTTCACTCTTTGTTATATTGCAGCCATTTGCTAAAATCATTTAAGTTAATTTTTTTTCCTCATTAATGTACACACAGCACCCCATATTGACTATAACAAAGAGTGAAAAATTTAAGGGGGTCTGAATACTTTCCGTACCCACTGTATATATTAGAGAGTTTTATTTTGGTGTATTTTGTCGGTATAATCCCAGTGTGTTCCCTGAGAATTTTCGCTTATATGTTTTCATAGTACATTAACTTTTAAAAAGATCAGTTAGGGGAAATCCAATTGTTCCTGATGTGACCCCTGTGAGTAAGAGTGCACAGTATAATTTTCTTGTGTATAATACATGTGGAACAGAGGGTACAATTTCTGACTTTCTTTGTATATGTACAAGATTTAGTGACACGATTACTGTAGATAGCTCTAAAATGAGTTAATAGGTTTCTCAGTATCCTGGGAAAGCCATAAGCAGCACTTTCAGTGCACGGTCATAAATCAAAAAGCTGCACCACAGCACCAAACGATGGCAGCTCTTATACATAGACTTTGACTCAGCAACATGCTGCAAATTTGCTTGAGCAAAGGGCTGTCCAGTCTGAGTTATAGGGTCTTCACTCACTTAGACAGCATCGCCACAGGTCAAGCAGAAATGCACTTAAAATAAAGGTTCTTCCTCTTTTATGTAGAATTTTCTTTCATTCTTTCTTTAAAAAAAGAATAATAAAAAACAAACAAACCAAAAAGCACGTTTAGAACTACAAATCAAATTTTCAGTCTTTATTTTCCAAACAGATGTTTCTTAAGTATGTACTGAATAAATTACATTACTTTAGCTTAATTGTGATTGAAGAAACATGACGGCACATGGTGAATGAATTATTCTGCCCTCAGTGAAAATCATTCATTGTTAGTTACGTTTGTATATGTTTGAAAAACTGTAGCCAAATCTGAAAAAATAAAACAATCTAGTTTTCTGTGACATTATATTTGATTAAAATAGATTAAGTGGTAGCAAGACAATATTCTCAGCCAATCCAGATGCTTAGTAAACAGATGTAGAATTGATTATGGTGAAGTGTGTCCATTTGCATGGATCAGTGAGTAAGCGAACTGATGAAAAATGACTCCCAGATCCGTTCTGTGTTTGACAGGTTTACAAAAAATGAATTGAAACATACCTAAAGTCCTATAAATGACTGAACATTAAGATCTTCCACTGCTTTTATACTGCTCTATTTTATGTATTCTCATATTGTCAGTTTTATGTGCAATCTGATATTAGCTGCTACTTTAGAATACAGACCACTTTATAATTATGCAAAGCACTATATATACAACCTAATCAATTCTGAATATGCTGTTAGAGCAGTTTTCTGGCCAACACAGCCAGTTATTTAAAGCCCTTATAAAACAGATTTAATGTAGGCTAATATACTCTACAACCACAACTGCAGGAATGCTTAGCTTTCTGCTGAGGTTGTTCAGCCTATATTTCACATCTGCAGAGGTCAAAACAACCCGTAGTAGCTGAAAATGTGAGGTGTTTACAAAACACCATAATACAGGTCTCTTATCTGTAGTGTACAAGTGGGGGATAAAATATATAGATTTATAACTGCTAACACAGGCAACATAAACTATGAAATAAATGTTGCGCTGCACACAGAGTAAGCACTCCTTTATTCGCCTTTCACAAAATTACTGTGTGACTTTTTTGCACTTCTGGTGTTCCTAAATGTAATTGCTAAATTGCTAAACAGGTATCATTAACAATCTTTCATCTGCAGTTGGTCAAACAAACAGATAGTCGCTCCCTAAACTCAAACCATTTGTTGAACCAAGGTTGACATTCAGATTGATTTGAATCTATTATTAAGTCTAAGGAAGTTCAGAGTAACATTGTGAGATCTAAAATTGCAATTGCAAGACCAAAAGTCACAATAGTTACATATAAAGTTGAAAATAGGAGAAATAAAGTTGCAATTGCCTTTTTAAACTCTAAGGCAGAAAAAGACGCTCATTTATACGTTAACCTTTCGTTTCATTGTTTTGAGCAGTATATCAAAATGACTCTTGACAAAGTCAAATGGCAAAGTATATCGAGAGACCATCTGGCCATTTACATTCAGATTTATCAACTACATGGTTTCCCACAGCTTCAGGATGAAACTGACCAGCATTTACTCCAGGAATCAAGCTCTCTTTACTCCCTGACGCAAAATCAATTTTTGTGATATCCTGTTTTCTCCAAAGGACCAAAGCTGAGAGAAATAATGATGCCCTTGTGCGCACTGAGAGATAATAGAAAACAAGACTTATTTGCACAACAAAGAAAGCACATTTCATATTAATTCTAACATAGTTTTGAAAGGATTTGAATCCAACTGCATCTGTGCAGGATTCTACTGTGAAATTCCCAGATGTTCCAGCTTTTGAAGCACATTTCCAGTTTTTTGGAATACATGCGGAGGAACTAATTTGCCATGGAAACAACCTCGATTTTCGAAGAGCTGGGTGCTGTGATGTGCATAAAAAAAAAAAAATTCTAGAGACATGATTTACACAAATACCAATTTGTAGTAATTGGTTTCGCTGTGTAACTATTCCCAGAGCTGATCAGATACAGCCTCACCTCAAAGAGCCAATAAGACCCAAAGGTAAAAGATCTCTCTGTGAAGTTATTTTCCTATAGCTGTTCTGAAACACTTGAACACTCCTTGGTTACATTTAGAATTACAATGATATAATTACGCTTCCAGGATCCTTTATTTCATTATGGATTGGTACATGATGGTACATAAAACAGGGATTTAGTTTCTAAAAGACGTACAGATATACTGTATCCATATAATGAACTTGCTTCCCATGAGCATGAACAGATCCATGTTTACATAAGCTCCAGCTATTGCAATTCCATTATATTCAGCCCTTTATCCAATACTATAGGAGACATTATAGCGGTATTAAGTGAGCAGACATATTGACTTCTGTTTTTTCTAATTTCTTTCTATACTAGAAATTAGAGTGCTGATTGATATAGGTAAAATTAGATAATACATTGTCCCAGAGGATGAGATGTTTCTCATGCAAAGTTATCATATGGCTTCAAAAGATATGTGAGTGAAATTGAAAAATTTTTATGATACTTTTATGGGGCTTTTATTTACTTTTAAAGCTTGACAGTCTCACTGCAATGTTTTTCAATATAATAAAAAATGCAACGTCTCGGTTACGTATGTAACCCTCGTTCCCTGAAGGAGGGAACGGAGACGTCACATTGGTGACCAACGAATTGGGATCTCGCTTAGAGAGACTAATCCACTTTAAGTGTAAACTAAACGAGCCAATGCACATTGGCATGTGATGATTGCATCCAGCTGCCACTGATCGCAGCACGAGTATAACTAGGCAGCAGGTGCAACACATACTCAGGTTTTCGCTGAGGAGCCGAGCCGGTGACCCAGCCGCTCAGCGGTGGTACAGCAGCTGTGGCGATGGGGCGTGATGTCTCCATTCCCTCCTTCAGGGAACGAGGGTTACATACGTAACTGAGACGTTCCCATTCAGTCGGTCACTCCGAGTCACGCCGGTGACCGACGAATTGGAATCCTTACCAAAGCGCCATGGATGCTGCCCCTTCCAGTGTCTTGAGCCTCCTGCACCCCTCGCAGTTACTGTTGTAGTAGCACTACCCACTCAGTGAGATTGGATAACACTGGGAAAACTTCCCTTTTCCACTTGGAACCGGAACGTTGTGGAAGCCCCATCCTTCCCGAAGGAGGTTTCGGAGCACTTACACATATGAACAACCATTTAGGTGCATATGGAAGATTAGAGATGATTGTAACCCTCTTGGGAAATGGCAGAAAGTCTGCCGGGGAACACAGGCTCTGAGGATATAACGTGGACTTTACACATATGGGATCCACTTAGGTCTCTACATATGGAACCCAGCCCTCTACCGGTTCTCACGGATTCATCGAGTGAGGGCCTGGTGCCAGACATTCCGCCACGTCTGGCTGCCGAGGGGATGGAGGAGCTTGAAAGGGTCTACAGTAAGGACTCTCTGGAGCAGTTTTAGCAAGCCGACACTAACCGGGGCCTCTCAGTGCTTCTGCCCGTTTGAGGTGAGAACACAGGAAGATACCGGCTCCACACAAAGGCTATATAATCTAACAAAAGTGTTGGGGGTCGCCCAGCCCTCAGCTCTACAAATATGTGTCAGCGAGGCACCACGAGCCAGCGCCCAGGAGGATGAAACACTTCTAGTAGAGTGAGCTTGCAATCTGAACAGGCAGGGCACACCCTGTGCCTGATAAGCCAGGTGATGGCATCCACTAACCAGTGGGCCATCCTCTGCTTGGAGACAGCATTCCCCTTCTGCCGGCCACCATAACAGACAAAGAGCTGATCTGAGGTCCTGAAGCTTTGTGTCCGGTCTACATACCATCTCAAGGCTCGGACGGGACAAAGCAAAGCTAGGGCTGAGTCTGCCTCCTCCGGGGGCAGCGCTTGCAGGCTCACCACCCGCAGTGAGACAACATTCACACTGCAATGGCTACAACTACTAATATAAAACTGAATTGCTCAAGACATCATAACAAGTGAAGTCACCGCACCATGATTTTATTGAGTAAACATTTTCTAACAAGTCCGCATTTTTTATAGCTATCTGAAGTCTCCCTGCACATTTCCATGACAGATTTCTTCAAACGAACATTAAAAATGAAGGCAGCAAGTTGAAAAAAATATAATGAATATAATAAAATGCTTCTCTATAGAGTTATTTTTTTCTAGCTGACTATCGAGTTTATGTACAATGAATGTATTTCCTGAGGTAAATGTGACTTTACGTGACATTGTTTTACTGACGTCTTTCTGTGGCTGAAAAACCACATTTATACTTTGTATTCTGTGATAAAACTGACAGAATTTGAAAGCTGATACTTTATTTCTAATTAAAAGTAACAAAGCACAAAACTTACTGTGATTATTGGATGGCAGGCACGCTACAAATAATGAATGGAATTAAAGACGTGAAATATTTCCAAGCATCTATACCGTCCTTCCAAGCAAGATATTGAATGGTACAGTTTCTTTTAATAATCCCAGATTATTTGTAATATTTTACTGCATAATTACATGCTGTACAGAAATACTGTTTTTATTAGGTCAATTACTGTCGGCAGTGTGGTATAGTCTACACCGAGCTTCGTGACTGATATCGCTTAACCTGCCCAAAAAGACCATAAACATTACAGTTCACGTCTGCAGTAATAATTAACTAACAGACATGAATCCTAAAAACTAATAATGTCCGAGCAAATCATGACTTTTCACTTTACACCTACCTCTGACTAGGCGTAAGATTTAGTCTCAGACGTAGCACTACGCCGAAATAGTGCAACGGGTATAAATTCTATGCACGACTTAAAACGCATTTTATGTCCAGCCTAGTCTTACAACCGGGGGTACGTCCAGCTGGTGCAACCGGCCCCTGATCCCTGAAGGGAATAGTGGGAACCTTGGGCACATAGCTGGGCCGGGGCCTCAGGATTACCTGGGAGTCAGCCAGCCCAAACTCTAGGCACGAATCGTCGACTGAAAATGTGTGCAGGTCCCCTACCCTCTTAATGGAGGCCAGTGCAAGCAGGAGCAGGGTTTTCATTGATAGAAACTTCAGCTCAACTGACTGCAAAGGCTCAAATGGGCCCTGCTGTAGTGCTTTGAGCACTAGAGACAGGTCCCAAGAGGGTATAGAGGGGGGCCGGGGAGAATTTAACCTTCTCGCCCCCCTAAGGAACCTGATGACCAGGTCATGCTTCTCTACCGACTACCGTTCCATGGGGTCGTGGTTAGCAGCAATCGCAGCAACATAGACTTTAAGGATGGAGGGAGACAGCCTTCACTCCAACCGCATTGTAAGTACGCGTTGAAAGTCGATAGTCTTCAGGTCGATCGCTGCAAACCAATCTTGGGGACGGATACACCCGAAGATGCACTTCTGCGTGAGCATCTTGAACGGTAGCTTGTGAAGGGCTCGGTTCAAGACATTCAGATCCAAGATTGGTCGTAACCCACCGCCTTTCTTGGGTACAATGAAGTAAGAGCTGTAAAACCCTGTCTTCATATTGGCTGGCGGGACCGGCTCTATCGCATCCTTCACCAGTAGGACTGTGATCTCTGCATGCAAGACAGGGGCATCTGCAGCCTTCACTGAAGTGAAGTTCCCTGAACTTGGGAGGACGCCGGGCGAACTGAATCGCATAGCCGAGTCTGATGGTCTGAAGTAGCCAGTGAGACGGACTGGGAAGCGCCAGCCAAGCTCCCAGATACCGTACAAGCAGCACCAACGGAACCACCGACATACCCGCAGTGGGGCAGCGAAGAGGAACGCAGGGACCCATCCCGGGCGTGTCGTAGCCAGTCTGAAGCGGGGTCTGAGTGTGTGCAACACTTACCTGCGTTCGGGCAGAGGGTGCGTGAGTAGTACATTCCATAGTACTCTTGAACTGCCCACTGCTGCTCACTGACGAGAGAGGAGGGTGAGTGTGATCCGGGACTGGCCCGTCCACAACTCCCCATCCCCTCAGGGGACCCAGAGATAGAAGAAACTGCTCTTGTCGAGGTTTTGGGTACCACTGACCATGAAGTCAGCGGCGGGGAAAAATGAAACAATAGATTCTCCACCCGGCCCTCCTTGCCATAAGACCAGCTAGGTGACTGCCAGAAGTAGCGCCCCCCCCCCCCCCGGGTTTTTCCCGGCAGCCCTAGATCTAGGCAGAGGAACGGGCACCCCGCCCCTTTGCAGGAAACAGAACCTGGTCCGCAACTCCGCGATGGTCAATCTCCCGCAATGGGAACATGACTCATCCGCGAACGCCACCTCAGCGTGTTTAATGCCCAGA
>NW_015649998.1:1904170-1904325 GCF_001515625.1 Sinocyclocheilus rhinocerous
CCAGGGGGAACGCTAGATCTAGGCAGAGGCACTGTAACCCCGCCCCTTTTCAGGAAATCCTCCCGCAATGAGAGCATGACTCGTCCACAAGCGCTGCCTCAGCGTGCTTAATGCCCAGACACGTGAGGCAGCGATCGTGACCATCACCCGGCGCC
>NW_015649998.1:1904683-1916805 GCF_001515625.1 Sinocyclocheilus rhinocerous
CCAGGGGGAACGCTAGATCTAGGCAGAGGCACTGTAACCCCGCCCCTTTTCAGGAAATCCTCCCGCAATGAGAGCATGACTCGTCCACAAGCGCTGCCTCAGCGTGCTTAATGCCCAGACACGTGAGGCAGCGATCGTGACCATCGCCCGCCGCCAGGTAACGACCGCATCCAGAAACGCACGGGTGGAAAGTCATCTTTGAAAAGACGTCCACCCGTGAATGGTCTTATAGAATTTGCTCTTTTAATGTGCTGAAGTGCACAGGGGAGATGGCCTCTTGCAACACAAACAAGGGGTAGTGCAGCCTGATGTGTGCAACCCACTCGACACGGGGAAAACCACCGCGGCTGAAGCGTCGTTCCGCCAACGCCAGAGCTCTAAAGAGTGCGCAGAACTCATTGAGTTTTCTCTCAAAGTAGAAATCAGGAGCAGAACGATATGACTGCTCGGCTCCGAAGCGAAAAGCTGAGTATGCGTTGCACCTGCTGCCTAGTTATGCTGGCGCTGCGATCAGCGGCAGCTGGATGCAATCATCGCATGCCAATGTGCATTGGCTCGTTTACTTTACACTCGAAGTGGATTGGTCTCTCTAAGCGAGATCCCAATTCGTCGGTCACCGACGTGACTCAGAATGACCGACTGAAAGGGAACTATGATATTCACCTTCTGTTAAAGTCACACGGGTTTGATATTACACCAGAGTGTGTAGATGATCATAGTGAATACATTTTAATTATGAATGAGTAATTCCTTAAAATTTTTATATCTTTTATCAGGGTTCCTACTTACAATGATTTTTGAGATTGCTGCAGTTGATATAGACCTACCCTGTAATTCTGCTGTATCTTTCCAGACAGGACACATTAAAGTAGAATCGAATAACAACTAATGGCATTTCTCTGTGACCTTTGTCACATCTAAAAACTGACATTGAGACTGGCAGTCAACCTTTAGGATAATGGCCCAGAAATGTTATCCAGAAAATCCATTCATTGAAACCATCACATTGAAAATGAATGACTTCCGGCCACTTTGATGCTCTCGCCGGCGGCGGTGTGAACGCACGGTTAGATCCAACAATGAGGAATCGAGAGGTGAATGATCGCAACTTCTCAGTGAGAGACACTACATTCGGCTCAGAAAAACAGAATGAGTGAGCAGATGCCACGCTGGCCTATTTATACCCGGATGTCCGGGGAATGGCCAGCAATGCAAATTCTGCACACCCAATTTCATTGGCCTTTTCTCAAAGATGTCAGAGTTGCTTGGGCTCCCAAGAGCGACCCCTAGTGTCGTACACTTGACACAACGTCGGAGTGAATGACAGAAAGGGAACAAAGTGTGGTAAATGGTAAAAGTGTTTGCACTACAAACCAGTGTGTTCATAATTAAGATAATACATTAACCTAATATGATAAGACACAACAGTTTGCAATATCAAGCAGCAAAACAAACTCTTTTGTACAGCTAAAAATAGCTGGAAACGGGTGACACCGGAAGCCGGACCCATAAAATGTACAAATGGCTGCGCCTGCTCTTATAGGCAAAAATAAGATGGATTCAAATTCTGAATAGATTATATGTAGCCTAGAAAGCAAGCAAATAGCGCTTCCATATAATCACTAAACAGCTACACTTTGTTACAATGAGGATTTGCAAGCGTGCAGGAAAAAATCTGGCATTTAGAGGTGAGTGAACTTGAATGCAAGGTGTTCATAAAATCAACAGATATGTCTGTGATTGGTTACATTGATCAATTCTACAAAAACACGTAAATAGAAACTTTTGACGCTTTCCAGAGCACAAACACAAATACTCTTCCAAATCTGTTTCACCAATATCCTTTAATTACATTTTTAATTGAGGGTGCTTTTGACTACATGAGAAAATGTGGTGTGAAAGCATGAGTTGGTAACCCTTATCACACTCTCAAACCTCATAACCGTAAGATGTTTTTTCCTAGCAAAAAAAAAAAAAAACTTATTAGGAAGCATTATTGATCAGCATTTAAGATCAAGATTAAATGCAATTCATTTTGAAATTCGGCAGATGAAGAGTTTCTCTTGAGAACAGTTCTTCTTTGAGTTTGACAAGCCCACTACTCTTACCTCTTAATAAAACTGGCTGTGAGTACTAATCTTACTTAGACATCAGGGCTTTGACAGGCCTATAAGAGAATCTGAATGAGACAAATACAGCTAACAAAAATACTTATTGTGTCTAGATAACACCCTATTAATAAACTGCTCTGCTGGATATTAATAGATGACAGTGCATGTTAGCAGAGCCAGAGTATTCTGTCACAGAAAGTTTTTGTCAACCAAATATGGTAAGAGTGAAGGCGTTAAAAAACAGCACATTTTTACTCATTAAAAAAAAAAATGTTTGTTTCACAACACTTCCCAAAAAAATTCTACAATATAAACAAATAAAATGTCATATGTAAGTTATATAAACACTGTAATCGACTGTTTGAGCAAAAGAATAAACACAGACAATCAAGCTGTCATAAAGTTATTTCTAGATGATTTCTCCAAGGGAGTGGTGTACATAAGAGTACATAATCTTCTACTGAGGGACCCTTAAACCGTGGTTGTATTTTGAATCGAGCTTACGTCTCTCTATTGAAATCTCAGCAGATTAATTTGTGCAGAATGTCTTAATGAATTATTTATGAAGTCAACAGACTGGATCTAAACAGTTCGATAGCATACAGCACGAGCAGCTCACTGCAATCATATTGGGCTACTGTTGGTTTCATTGTGATTATGTTTGATTCAATTATGGCCGGCGTTATATTTTCTGCCCATTACACATTACCCTTTTCTGACACCCCATCTCTTATGTAGTTATGATGTTTTGTAAATTGTTTACTAAAAATGATGTACAAAACATAAAAAAGATATTTAAAATGGCGCTATATTCATACTGACAGTGTAGCTACTGGACCCTAGAAATATGACTATTTATCCTATTAGTCTGCTAAATAACACCCCTGTCGCACTCAAGTTCAATATTACTCCAGCCATCTGGTGTATTTGTGGATCATCCTGCTGTTAGAACATTTATATAAATTATTCTATGATGGTTTATGTTGCAATGGAGGCCACGGATGTTAGATCCTGAAGATCTCCTCAAGCACTAATTTATTTATGCAGAGCCCTGAGCTCCTGGTAACATCAGCTCCATCTGTCTCTAGAGCTAGAGAGGAAGCATAATCACTGCTGGATTTTGTAAAAGGCAGTTATGTGTGTGACAACTAACAACTGGTCTGAATAATCAGCAATTAACAAACCATATGGTCTTTTTAAACATCTTAAAGGGATAGTTCACCCAAAAATGAAAATTCTGTAATCATTAATTTCACCCTCATGTCGTTCCAAACCTGTATGAGTTGCTTTCTTATGTTGAACACAAAAGAAGATATTGTGAAGATTGCTGGTAATCAAACAGTTGGTGGTTGCCATTGACTTCCATAGTATTTTTTTTTCCTACTATGGAAGTCAATGGCAACCACCAACTGTTTGATTACCAGCAATCTTCAAAATATCTTCTTTTGTGTTCAACATAAGAAAGCAAATCATACAGGTTTGGAACAACATGAGGGTGAGTAAATGATGACAGAATTTTCAGTTTTGGGTGAACTATCCCTTTAAGTGATAGTTATTGTGACAGTATTTATATAATGCAGGCTATAATGAGACAAAACCAATGCCAGTTCATCCAGTCTGCCTGCCTAATCAGTATGCAGTTGATTCTTGGCTCTTAGATGCAAATGACAGAGTTCCACCTCTATTATAGTAATTTTGATAACCTGCCAGGATTTAATGCAAGTTAGACTGGCAAGAAGTCTTTCATTCAGACCCTGGAGGAAGGACCTCAGCCATCATTCCAATGAGTCTTTCTTGTAATGCTCTGGACATTCAGTTGCATATGATGAGTCTAGACATCTAAGTACTGACTCATTTTAATTCAGTTCACTTCCAAGCTGTCTTCAAAGGACCCTATTGTATAGACAACAGGGTCCTTTGAAGACAGCTTACATCTGAAGAGATGTGTATTGCTTTTTTCTTCCCTGTATTGCCTCATGCATCATCCTATATCTATTAGAATTACTGGGGGCATAACCGATAAATGATTTTTAGAATAACTTTTGATCTCTGTGATTTGTTGAGTTCAAACTTGTGACATATTGTATACATTTAAAAAATGTCAGAGCAATTATTGATTGTTTCTGGTCCACAAAGCATTAGAATCTAAACCTTTTCAAAAATAAAATGGAATTGAGCGTTATCTTTGGCATGTGTACAGCTTTTGTAAAGCTGCATGATTTAAAAAGGTAGTACGTGAATGTAATCTGGAGGTGGCGGTAAACTTGAACAGGTGGTATTGTTTGTATTCGATTAAAAGACCTGAACAGATACACTTAGATCCAGAAACCATTCTGTGTTAGATTCATGGATCTTTTTTTTTTTTCGATTTCAAATTCACATATGGACCCTAAATTGACTTTGAACAGATATGACAGCCTAAGTAAATGGCTACGGCTGGTTAATTGTTCTGCTTCTGCAGTGACATAAAGAATGCTGTGGACATACATTTTATTTTTAAATATTGATTAAATAAATCAATGCACATCCCAGTGGTAGAATAATTGATTCTCTGTTGCAATTTAAAATACAACATTTTCACAGATAAATGGTATCTTGAGGTAGATCTTGATTTATTTTAGAGGGAACTATGATATGTTAGTTGTTATTCCAACCCGATCTCACGGCAGTTTGTACATATTTTACCAGGTGTTTAGGGGCAGGTCATTCATATTAATTCATACGAATTGGGGAACTCATAAAATAAGTACAATTTAGCAAAAAGATTTTTGCTAAATCGTAAATCAATGCACATCCCAGTGGTAGAATAATTGATTCTCTGTTGCAATTTAAAATACAACATTTTCACAGATAAATGGTATCTTGAGGTAGATCTTGATTTATTTTAGAGGGAACTATGATATGTTAGTTGTTATTCCAACCCGATCTCACGGCAGTTTGTACATATTTTACCAGGTGTTTAGGGGCAGGTCATTCATATTAATTCATACGAATTGGGGAACTCATAAAATAAGTACAATTTAGCAAAAAGATTTTTGCTAAATCGTACGTATTTTACAAGTTCCCAAATCGTGTGAATTCATATGAATGACTTACCCCTAACCCCACACCTAAACCTACCCATCACTGGGGTCTAGACAAATCATACAAAATTGTGCGAGTAAGGTCATACGAGTCTGTATGAATTAGCCACCTCGTAAAATACATACAAATTGGTCATGAGATAGCATTCGTTATTCTTAAACAAGACAGCAAGTCTGCAAAATTAAACCACCACCAGTGAAGGTCATGTGAATGATGCTTGTCAGATAAAGCCATACAATTTCCAGTCAAGGTCTATGAAGGTATGAGGTTAATGTTTCTGGATGGTGTTATGGTCACAGTCCTGCGTGACAGATTTTTGGCCAGTGTGTATGGCTAGTGAGTGAGAATGAGATTAGTGAATAGTCTCTGGATAAACACAAGAGAAATGTGACACCCGAGGACCAGTGTGTATCTCACTATGGTCACATATCCGGAAAGCGTCTCAGACAAAATGGGTTTTTCAGTTCATTACTCACCAGGTTGGAGCATCTGCTTGATTTAACTGGTGAGTGATTGCTTTACATGTACATATTGGCTATATTGAAGCCTTGAGCTTTCTTTTTCTGTGCAAGAGACTTTATGAACCCAAGAGACAGAGAGGTGTAATTTAGGAAGACAGAGTATGAAATGTTGCACCATGTTTAACATTATGCAAAAAGGGGCATTTAAAATGACAGTGAGGAAGAGAAGCAAAACATTCTGCATATTATATAAATTGAGGTTCAAGAATGTTGTTAAAGAAATAGTTCACCCAAAAATGAAAATTTGGGAAAAATGTACTCATGTCCAGGGATTCAAAATGTAGATGAGTTAGTTTCTTCATGGTAACAAATGTGGAGAAATTTAGTATTATATCACTTGCTCACCAGTGGATCCTCAGCAGTGAATGCCGTCAGAATGAGAGTTGATAAAAAGCTGATAAGAACATCACAATAATCCACAAGTAATCCAGATGACTCCAGTCCATCAGTAAACACTTTATGAAGCATAAAAGCTGCAGGTTTGTAATAAAAAAAAATCCATCAAGTCATTTTTATTTTTAAACTGTTGCTTTCGGCTAAAATATGGATAGAGTCCTCTATCCATAATATTGCATTCTCCAGTAAAAAAGTAATCTATTCTGAATCGATAGAGAGATATGCACAGATCAAGCACTGTTTACTAGGGAAAACAAGTTTTAAACAAATATGTCTGTGGATTTTGATGTAAGAGGACAACAGGAGATAGACTTTTTCACTGGAGGAAACGTTATTATGGATTTTGGATATTTTGGCCAGAAGCAACAGTTTGAAGTCAAAACACCTTAATGATGGATTTGTTTCTTTTAAACATGCAGCTTTTTAATTGATCGACTGGAGTCATGTGGATTACCTGTGGATTTAAACTCTCATTCTGATGACACACATTCAGTGCAGAGGATCCAGTGGTTAGCAACTGATTATAATGCTAAATTTCTCTAAATCTGTTCCTATGAAGAAACAAACATCTACATAAATTTCAGCAAAGTGGGTGAACTATTCCTTTAAGGTGCATTTTGGAAAGTGGATGGTATGGCCCATAAATCAATTGCATAGCCATTCCACCCAGTATTTCAGAAGATTGCCCTGTTCTTCAAAAAAAAAAAAAAAAATCTATTACTTGCATATGGAAAGGTGCACATCCCTCTAAAAGCCCAGTGGGACAACAACACATCAAACTCTCTACACTGAGGACATTTATATTCATAAACATCTGGTGTGTATTAGGGAACAATTAAATAAAGGTGAAAATTTGCATTTGTGGATGGAAAGTGTGGTATGAGAATCATGGGACTGAAACATAAAATGAAACTTGGAAAAGGATCGTTTTTTTGTTCTGAAGACATTAAGATGCAGACCCCTCAATTGCTATGACATTGAGTCTCTGTAATAAAAGAGTAAACTAGTTCCAATTCTCTAGAGGGTGTAATGAGTTTGACTAATCCCAAAATTGTCTTTAAATGTAAGGGGTAGAGGTTAATTACTCAATGATTCATTTACTGCTGAAAACAAAACAACAGATAATGATGTCAACTGTGTACACATATGAAATAACGTAATGTGTTTTAAATGACAAAAATAACTTCACTTTAAAGTGTTTAAATTTAACCCAAAGTTCAAGAAAAGTGGGTACAAATATGGAAATAAACTTTAAAGCTCCACATGAATTTAAATGACTAAAGGTTTAAATGGCTTTAAAGTGGCTTTTAAAGTTATGAAAAAATATATAGTATACTACATTACTGTAAGTAATTCTGAGAAAATTAAATTTTTTTAACTAATAAAACAAATATAGTGTTGCTGTTGCAAAAATAAAACTGAGCTGTTTCCTGACTTGAGGCGTAAACATTACATGGTGGAAACAGCATTAGATGAACAGCAACTTCCTGTATGCCATAATTAGTATGCTCTGTTATAACAGTTGAACAAGGTTAAATATCAGTAACATGAACACTCATCATCCTCAGATGCTTGTTAATGAGTATTCTGGAGTTGTGCCATGCCTAGGAGGATACTAATGTAGGCTAATGGAAGTATAAATCATACATTTTATAGTAAACAATGGAAGTATTCACTTCACTATAACAAAATGAGCATGAATGCCTCTTTCTTCCTGACTGGACCCTTTAATAAAGCTTAATGAGTTTTAATTGACTGAGATTACTGCTGCCCCCTGCAGGCTTTATAACTGTGCTCAAGAACCGCAAGCAATAAGAAACAATCAGTGTAATAATAAGCGTGACAGAGAGATTGCAGTTTAACAAAGCTTTAAGTGAGCAGCCTTTTGTTGTTAAGAACGAGTTCCGGGATGTTTGTATTCAGAGGCCAAGAGTGGGGTTTTCAGTAAATGGCCTTTTTCTTTTCTGGCAAAGCATAGGCCTATCTGTTTTGGATAAAACTCAAAGATCTACTTTTATCTGTTTTCATCAGATAATGAAATTGAATCAGTGTTGATATACATTGTGTATGACAATTTGTTTCAAATTCATTTACTAATTGAAAAAAAAAGGCTAATGACTAATGTTCCTATTCTTGAGAAATTGCTGCCAGCTGAGGCTCAAATTTACAGAAAGATCTTTATTACCTCAAGATGTTAGGTCAAGCATTTGGCTGACATTGAAATTGAGATCGATCATATCAGCATTAGCTAAATTGCTTAAAGCAGACACGCAATTGTCCAAAAAACCTTAACTTGATTGGTTTTGAGAGTAATATAAATTCCCTGAAACGGAGAGCTGTTAAAAATATAAAAGTTCAAAACACAAAAGTTTCTTTGTTTTTTTGTTTTGTTGTATTACTTCTGTGGCGACACAATGTCTGTTGTTTTTTACTATTTAAAGAAAGACCACTCCATTCACTCAAGACTGATAGTAAGAACTGAAATTCACCTAGACTAATTTGTATTTTATGCGTTCATTTCAAACTGAGCGACGCTGACTCTCTTGCCAACATTGATTCTCCTGCTCAGATCAGGAGACTCTAGTCTAGTGCTTCATTAACAAACTCCCTCAGCTTGTCACTGAAATGACAGAAACGGCAATGATTTTACAGCATATACATAAATTAGATAAGTGTTTTATCCAGAATGTTATAAACAAAACCATGGTGAATCTGATGGGATAAAGACAGACCATCTGTCCATCAGCATGTTTTCAGAGTGATTTCCTTACTAATGAACTCTGTCACGTCATTGAAGGTTGAAATGCACTTGAAATATTTATACCTGAACATTATAAACAAAGTATTAACAACAACATCATCCTTCTTAACTTACTAAGAAGAACGGATCAACGTCTTCAAGCAAGGTTATAACAGGACAGGAATGGAATGCAAATGGTTGAACAGTCCCCCAAACCACTGAAAAACTGGCAGAACATTCGGACTAATTTCAGACAACAACCTCAAATGCTTCCCCTGGAATTCACATAGAGTTAAATTTGCTATCAAGTTCCTTTAGTTGTTCTCGTTTTCGACATCTCACCCTATCAGTGGTCAGGAAACAGATCAGTATTTGGCATAGAGAAGGTTATCATTCTCATACACACCCACTCACTAGTCACAATTTAGACATTGTGTTTTAATGCTCACCAGCTTCCTCATTCCTGGAAGTTTTAAATATTTATAAAAGAGATGAGAAAATGTTGTGATTTTTTTTCTCATCATCGCAATACTGTGTGTTTAAATAACATTGGAATTGGGAATCTAAGAAGCAATGGAAGGCTGCAGGTCTGCTTAATTATATTATGTAATCTATGGCATCATTTTTTATAGATCTTCTTTGCATCATTAAACAGATGCCAGGCCATTAGGCAGGACACTGTTATTTAAGACATCTGTTTTTACTCATTGCCAGCCACTGCAAAAAGGCATTTATTATTAAGGGTAGGTTTTTTTTTTGTTATTGCCAAGCAATTATGAACAAGTGGGTAGTAAAACTTTGAATACACAACAGTGATTTTAAATTACGAATCATGGCTGCTACAATAGTGTTCATCCTTGAAGTTACCTGCAAAAATGTACTGAATGTGAACAAAAGTTTGCAGTCCATTTCCCTATTCGTGAGTAGGCTGAAAAAAACAATTGTGCAAACAATTTTCACTCAGAAATTGCAAGTAAATTTCATAAATATTTAGGCCTACAAAAAACAGCAAGTAATAAAACATTGAATGTAACTGATATTGTATTTTCTTGCAAATTCTACTCCAATAATCTTTGTTACCTAAAAAAATCTTGTCGGCATGTAGTGCTGTTGCGCTTCGGGCATCCCGAGTTCGAGTCCTGGCTCGCGTACCTTTTCCGATCCCATCCCCCTCTCTCACCCACTTTGCTTCCTGTTGACCTATAGGCCTACAGTTCTGTCTAAATAAACATGTAAAATGCCAAAAAAAAAACAAACATAAAAAAACCCTACAAACTCTGTATGGTGTAGATAAGAGTTATTATAAGAGTGTAAAATTCATTCACCTTTCTTCTTTAAAACAACTGAATGTAGTTATGTGTATTTTTGCGATTTGGAGCCCCCTACTGTTAAGTGAGTGGAATTCATTATGGTAAAAATATCACTTTTGCAACTACAGTGAATAGCTGTACACATGCATTTGTTGGCCCTTTTCGTGGAATTTCATACCAGCTCATCAAACTTACATACTCCCAGAACAGATGCTTTGAGGGATCGTGGGAACTAAACAGAAGCCATCCGTCATATTAGAAGTCAGTGTACCATCAAAATTATTTTGAAACTGATATTTCGAGGTAAAAAAAAAAAAAGTACTTAAACTTACATATGTTAAAACTTATTTACTTGCTTTAACTTGTGTTTATTGGTTCATTTTCTTTGTGGACTGAAGTGCCAGAAAGACCAAGGAGTGTGGTGTCAGAGCAACGGTTTGCTGAGTTCACACTATTCCAGTCCTAAATCACACCTTTTAGTGTTCCTTGCTGCCTGACTGATCTGAAGAAGCTGCACTTGTGTCTCTGTAGTCCACATCTAATTGCTTGCAGGCCTCTCAGCAGCCTGGTATTAATTCTTTCTGACCCCATGAGCCATCGATTCCACTCCATTTGTCCTTTTCCTTCTCATTAGTGTTAGTTTCTAATTATGTAAGACTTACTGGCAACTGAAGGGCTTTTAACCCCTCCAGAGAACCCTCCAACAAAACATGGGTTTAGCAAATGAGCTCTCAGGATGTTTGGGGAGGCATTGTAACACACAATGCTGAATCATGGAGACTTGGCAAAAAATGATAAACGTGCGCACAGTGCAAACGCGGATCGACCTCACAGCAGCAAGCACTGACCGCAGGAGAGAGCTAGCCGTGAGGTCTGATTAACAAGTTCAGCCAGGGGCGCCATTATGGTTTCTGGGGGCCCCGAACAGCATATTGACCCGGGCCCCCTCAAATCACGTTCTGGGGTTTTATGTGCTCAAAAAAGACCTCAGCTGCGTGGAGCAAGAAAAAAAATGTACAAAATCCCTAAACTGAAAATCTAAAGATCCCTCCTGAATAAACTCAGCTGGTCTCAATTTCTAATCATGCATACAAGCAGAATGATTTGTTGTTTGAAGAAAGCTATGGGCTGAAAAGTCTGCTCACTAGTCTGTTTTTAGTTCACTGCATTTTGTATGTGTGTGTGTGTGTGCGTGTGTGTGTGTGTTTTCACTATGCCAATCAAAAAGTAATAAAAATACATATTTTTGATAGACCTCTGTGTTCTGGCTATATTTGTTCAATGTGCGGACAGCACTTCATGGGGATTTAGTAGGTCATTCGATATTGCAATATTGTTGTAATTGTAAGGCTAATTTCTTATTGTAATGTCACATATGTGTCACATCTTTTCAATAAAAGGATTTTGCTGACACTGAAGGTCAATGGCTTCCCTTCTCTTTACCCAGCCTTCACCGTTATCTGTGTGTATTTCAACAGCAAGTGCATCAATATGCAGGAGGTCACCTAAAGGAGGTCACTAGAATTAAATTAGGCCTATATATTAAAATCTACTGTACTTTATAATGAAATATATAATGAATATGGAATCAGTTTTAAAATGATATCACGTACGTATCAAGCTGTCATCTCATCAGTGTGGGTAAACACTGCAAACGTTTATTGACTGCACTGATTTGAGTCCATTCTTAGTAGTTATAATTACTTTTCTTTGCAGAGTAAAATCAAATGTAAAATGTCCTGAAGTTTGATTATTTTATGATCAAACTTCAGGACATACTTTAGAAATCTGTCCAGTCTGGGGAAAGAAAAACTGCAGCTGGAAAGGTGGGAAATTTCTGTGTTCACTAGATGAATCTTAGAATTATTAATCAATTATATAGTTTTCAAACTCTTTAGGATATTGTTTGATATATATATATATATATATATATATATATATATAGCCCTCATGCTGCTAT
>NW_015649998.1:1916862-1936295 GCF_001515625.1 Sinocyclocheilus rhinocerous
ATATATATATATATATATATATATGTAAAGTTGATCTGTTAGAAGAACAGACAAACATAAAGAGTGGAAAATAGGATGAAGGAATTACGAACAGTTGTTCTTTGTCAATATGTTAAACTGTCTTGACAATTTGCTGCATTTCTGTCAATAAAATGTTGCAAAACTCTCTGTTCATTTTCCTCAGGGCCTTCAAACGAGATCATTTAAAGGAACATCATATATTTGTGGATTTGTGCTTTTGCAGTAGTTCATGGGAATTAAGAGACTTTAGCACAACCTCCCATCAGCGATAAACTCCCGTCATTGATAAAGATGAACAATGATTTTGCTTTTCACCTGTACAAGAGGCTTGTAGAAATGCCTGATTATCAGTCCAAGAATATCTTCTTTTCTCACTTCAGTGTGTCCATGGCCCTTTCTGAGCTGTCTTTAGGAGCTGGTGGTGAAACCAAACAGCAGCTTCTCATTGGCATCGGCCATAACAGCTCGGTCTTCAGCACTGAAGAAATGCACCAGATGTTCCACAGTCTTCTGGAAGAAATCAGCCAGAGGACAGGGGTGGACATTGATGTCGGTAGTGCAATATATGTCAGCGACAAACTAAAGCCCCTTCCTGAGTTCTTGGAGAAGATGAAGGAGTTTCACCACTCTGATGGCTTCACTGTGGATTTCAGTGTCAAAGAAACACTGGATAAAATTAACATGTATGTGAAGGAAAAAACACATGGGAAAATAGACCATGCTGTTGATGATCTGGAATCTGACACTTTGATGTTTCTTCTCATTACATATATTTTCAAGGTAAACACACTCACACACACCTACTTTTGTAGATTTGGTAAGGCCATTGTCTCAGATCGCTTTAAAAATGTCACTCTTTCCTCCAAAGAAAAATGGGACAAGTCATTTGACCCAAGCAAGACCCGTCAAAGTACATTTTGTGTGGACGCTGAGACCACAGTTCCAGTACAAATGATGTACCAGTATGCATCCCTCAAAATTTATTATGATGCTGACCTCACTTCTAAAGTCCTCTGTCTAGACTACAATGACTCTTTCTCCATGTTTCTGGTTGTCCCACATATTGACATATTTGTTGAAGCTAAGACCATCAAAGATCTTGAGATGGCCATCTCTAGACAGCACATTGAAAAGTGGAGGACAGCTGTCAGAAAAAGGTCAGTTGCCATAATTATTTAATGTATATCCAAAATTAAGGTTATCCTGACTGATTCATAAAAGCTTTTAGATGTTCAAATGTTTCTAAGTTCAATATCTCCAGATGGACCAGCCAGTTGATGATTTCTCTTGTCCTTCAGAAAAGTTAACATCTATGTCCCCAAGCCCTCTCTGAAAACATCATATTCCCTGAAAGATATTTGGAAAGGACTGGGAATGGCTGATATGTTTACAAATGAAGCCAACTTCACAGGAATTTCAGAGGAAATGATCTTCATTTCAAAGGTAAAGTTTCTAGATCACTTTCTAAATTATGATTTAAAAATAACTGAAGATATTTCACGTACTATTTAATATAAAAACATCGATTTTTAAGAGGACTCACTTTGATTCACTTTCAGGCTTTGCATAAGGCCACTCTGAATATAGGTGAGAAAGGAACCACCGCAGCAGCAGTGACAAGAGTTTCATTCGGCCCAATGTCCTACGACCCAATGTTGTTTTTGCGTTTTGACAGTCCATTCATGATCTTTATCACTGACCAAAAAAATGACAACATCCCCTTCTCACAGTAATGTGACATTCAAGATCTCATGACAACATTAGCCAGCAGGTGGCCATGACTTAAACATTATTTTGCTGACTCTACAGTTTGCATGTGTTGATTTAGAACAGAGATACTCAGTCCTTCTAGAGCAGGGGTGGGCAAACTTGACCCTTCCAGGCCACTTTACTTCAGAGTTTAGCTCCAACCCTAATCAAACACACCTGAACCAGCTAATCATTGTCTTCAAGACTACTAGAAGGCTACAGGCAGGTGAGTTTTATCAGGGTTGGATCAAATCTCTGCAGGAACGTGGCCTGGAAGGGTCAAGTTTGCCAATCACTGTTCTAGAGGTTCACCTTCCTGCAGAGTTTAGTTCCAATGCATATCAAACACCTGAACCAGCTTATCAAGGTCATTAGAGTTACTTGATTGGAATGGCAGGAAAGTGGACCTGCAAGACTGAATACTGACAGGCAGGCATTGCTAAATCTGTTTCCTCTGATGAATGTATACTTCTCTGGCAACTTGTTATATGTAACAACCTGCCTAACTGGAAAGAAGTCTTGTAAAAAGTTAAGTAAAATTCATATACTGGCAAAAATGGCTTTTGTCTTACAATACTTTCATACACAAAAACATTCTTTCGAACAAACACATTGATATTTTAACATGGCAGTGTGCACTCAAAAACATACTGCTTAGAATCTCGTAACTCAAAAATGTACAGCCATTCCGCAACAAGTTTGAGCCCTTGCCTGTTGTCCAGAGGACAAAAATGTAGAGACTAATACAAACACAAACAAAAGCAGTCAGACCTGCATGTAAGCTCACTTGAGAATTTGAAAAACTAACACTGGATTGGCACAACTTGGCTCAAACAAACACATTCCCTTGGAATCGTCGTAATCTTCCTCGCCATTATGGCGCCCCTGAGGTCAGCCTCCTGTGCAAGATCAACAAATTATGCAAGCTTGATCAACTTTAAAGGAATTTTATAGCTCTTTGCAGATTTTATTAGCCAGTTTTAAGAGTAGCATTTACATGTGGTCTTTTGGCAGCTCAATATCATTGTATCGTTTGAGTATGCCAATTATTAAAAATAAAATAGTTTTTTTTAATCAAAGGCACTAATGTTCAAAGTAAAATTATAAAATAATTTCAGCTTAAATTATAATGTTAAATTATATAATATAATGAAAATGATAAAATAATTAAATTTCATCTCTGCGTCTGAGTTTGTGATTTGTTTGTGAAGTTTATTTTGCTACAATGACTGGTTTTGATTTCATGGTGAGTTCAAATAATTTCAGCTTAAATTATAATGTTAAATTATATAATATACTGAAATTTTTTAAATAATTTCATTTCAACTCCACTTTTGGGTTGTGATTAGGTTTATTTTGTTATAATGACTGGTTGACTAGACATGTTATCCCACCCATTGGACGGTTGCCAAATATATAAATACGTGGACATGGAATATTGATTTGAAAAATTATTTACTGTCTGCTATATTAAACTTTTGCTAAGGAAAAAAACTCCATTAGATAATGTACAAAATAATTAGTCAAAAAACAAGACAAACACTACAAAAATACATTAATATCGGCATGAAACGGAAATTGTGATCAAATTTTCATATATTTCAATATATGAGTGAAATGGCTTCTCAAATGAAAAAAAAAAAAAAATGTAGGGCAGCACTTGATTTTGTCCATTACAAACTGATTGGATTGTTCTGATTTCATGGTGCCACTTTCAGTTCTCTGGGTGATCGGTTGCATTGCCATGGATGGACATCAGCGAGTACACTGAAGAAATGGTATAGGATTTACTTTGAGACCATTTTCAATCAGAAATTGCTTGTAAATTTACATGGAATTATAAGTAATTACAAGTAACAAGTAATACATTGAATGAAAGGTAAATTTTTGAAGTACAGTAGAAAGACTGAATAGTATTTTCTTGTAAAATATACTCTAATAATCTCTGTTTTATTTACAACTTCGATTGGCCATGATTGACCAATTGTGCAGAGTCATATAACAATCAATAGCTAAATGCTTATACGATTAGACTCTGTAAGATAGCTGGCATTTTGATATAGGAACCACCAATGAGCAATTAAATTAAAGTGATGCATGGACTGTTCACGGCTCAGTTGCATTGAGTCTCGTGGCACATGAATCTAATAGCTTTATATTACTTTCATTACTCATGCTCAAACATCGGACACACATCTTTCAGGTTGTTATCAGACACACTACTTGAATGCACAATGAAATACGTTATTTGTTTTTTGTTTTTCTTTTCAAATGATTGCATTGCATGGAAATTGGAATGCCAAGCCAGACCAGCATTTGAGCAGGCGAGGGGGTAATGATGATATTCCAAGCCATGGCTATGAAGTCAGACAAATGGTAATGTGATTAGTTTGTGGTTATATTAGTCAAATGGACGTTATGAATGTGGGGAGAACAGCAACTATACATCAATGGCTCATTTTGGGCATGTTTATTCCCCACAAATAATAATGTATAGTGAATGCCTTTGCATATAGACTTGAATGCCTTTGCTTTTAGACTTGCACTCTATTCATTTACTAACTGCTTGTTTTCTTAAAAAAAAAAACGAACACTAGCTTCTCTATTCTTTTTTATTCTATTTGTTTTCTTTTTATTTATTATACAATTAACAAAAGCAAAAAAATGCCTCTAACACTAGCTTGCTCTATTCTTTTTCTATTCTATCTGTTTTCTTTTTATTTATTATATAATAAAAAAAAAAACCTTGCTACGTGTACTACGTTAAGCTAACTGAGACTTGTTATAGCACTTGCGTATCATTGCTCTTTTGTTGATTTTGATTGCTTCCATTGTCCTCATTTGTAAGTCGCTTTGGATAAAAGCGTCTGCTAACTAACTAAATGTAAATATAGCCATAACTGTATAAGCAAAACATGCTGAAAATTAGAAAATTTTATAATCTAGAGTGAACAGGTTTAGTGGCTTTGAAGCAACTGCTACAACAAGCAGCAAGCATCAATAAAGGGTACATTTGTTATATTAAAATACTAAATTCATTTGAGTTTCATTAATAACCATCCTGTCTTTTCATCACTGTCTGTTTAATGAAGAAGCAAAAGCGCAAAAAAAAACATTAATGTTTCACTATCATAGCCATAACTGTATAAGCAAAACATGCTGAAAATTAGAAAATGTTATAATCTAGAGTGAACAGGTTTAGTGGTTTTGAAGCAACTGCTACAACAAGCAGCAAGCATCAATAAAGGGTACATTTGTTATATTAAAATACTAAATTCATTTGAGTTTCATTAATAACCATCCTGTCTTTTCATCACTGTCTGTTTAATGAAGAAGCAAAAGCGCAAAAAAAAACATTAATGTTTCACTATCATGCTAGCAGTGTTTAGTCTACTTAGTGTCAAATCTTGTGTAGTCATGGGAAACCGTTCGAAAAATAAGCTTTGCTGTGGAAAAGTTGCTCAGTAACCACAGAGAGCTTTACAGGATGTGCTGTTATATAACAGATTGTTTTAGAGCGTCTTGCAGCAAAATAAGTCCACCTAGTGTTAAAATCTTTAATCAGATCCCTGTGGTCTTCTTGTCTCCAATCTCTCAACATTTGTACTGCAAACAAAGAAAAATAAAACGGGTTGAATATTACTTTACAACAGAGCTATTCATCTCTAGAAAGTGCTCTGGGATTTTTGTTAATTGTATATTTTGACTCAATTATAAACATTTTCTGTATTCTATACATATGTGACTGTCTTTGCAATACTTTCAAGAGGTCCAGTCTGTTGTTTCCTGAAGCTAAAGAGGTGGTTTTTAATCAGTGACCAGTGATGTTACCATTACAATCGATGACACTGCAGTGAGTGTAACTGATGGCTGCTGTTTTCTTTGGCTACCAAAGAAGGAAAATATTGACTTTTTGTAAATGTAATCAGTCTTTCCACTCACTAACTGCATGTTGATGACCCCTACTTTTAATATCATTTACTCATTTTACGTTTTTTTTGTTGCTTAGGTTTTTGTCATGGTATGTTAAAGGCAGTTTTAGGTCAAAAATGGGATACTAAACCATTAACAATCACATATATATAACAATCACACAATCATATATATATATATATATATATATCTCTGTGTGTGTGAGTGTGTGTAATGTTATTATTTATGGAAACAACCTATAAGACCCCTTCAATCTCATTAAATCTCATTTAATTTCAGATTGCAGTGAACAAATTAAACAATTGCTAATTGATTGGTAGATGACCACAGGGCATGTTGTCTTGTGTTTTCAATTACAGAAGCAAAGGCAAACTCATTAACGCTGAAACAAAAGACAACAATTCTGATTACAAAGCTGATCACAATTCTGAAAAAAAAACAACAACAACAACAGAAAGAACAAAGCATAAATAGTACACAAATATCTGTGCCTGCAGAGATGTGTGAACTTTTGTGTCACAACACAAAAAATTGTTAGCACAGGCAATACCTTTGTGCATAAATAGTGGTCATGACATGATCAACAAGTCTTGTCTGATTGTGAACCTCTGGGAACAAAATGACAAGGAGTTGTTTGACCCCTTGAAATCTCCACCAATGGACTTCAACCCAGTTTCAAACAAGACTTCAAGCCAGAGATCTGAATATAAATACAACTTTCATGTAATTCTCTATATACAAGTTCTTGTTTTATTTGTAATGTTAATTAAAAGCAATAGTTCATCTAAAAATGAAAATTCTCTCATTATTTACACACCCTCATGTCTTTAGAAACCCACATGATTTTCTTTCTTGCATGAAACAGCGAAGGAATTATCTAGCAGGATTTCAAGAAAGACATGAGGGCGAGTAAATAATAACAGAATGTTGAGTTTTGGTCCTTTTAAATTAACTCATAAGTACAACACTAAGGGCCAGTCAACTTAAAAATGTATCTTAAAACCCTGCCTTCTTTTCCGTTCAGTTAGACACTATTGATAAATAAATTCAATCAGAGTTCTTTATTTTTTATTTTATCGCTCAATTTTTTTTACTATGTTTTTTTTCCACAATGTTTTTCAATGTTAATATATAGATGGACTGGAAATGAGAAGCCATCTCCCTTATAGCCAAATAACAACTATGATAATTCATGTATCCACTGACAATCAGTGACTGGTTATGTATTAGTAGTTATATAATGAGAACACAATGATTCGAACAATTTCCTGAACAAAACAGCAATTTGAAATAATTCCTCAGTAACACAACTGATGGAAAATGTGGCAACCATTTCAAACCACTTGTGCAAAATGTGGATGGGGGCGTTTACTATTACAGCTATTACAGAGTATACCCCAACCCCATACCAGATTAAATTATGATAATGGCATGAAACACAGTCCATCCTGTCCATCCTGGAAACACAAGCAGCACAGAATCAAATAATGATACACTTTAGAAGCACCATTACAAGGCAAGCACATCAGAGCAGTTAGTAGACATGTCAAACAGTTGCAAGCACATGCAAACATTTCTTATCAAAACACACAAGCAGCGCCACGACCATCTGTTGATACAAGCCTAATGACAGCTCTAGCTGTGAACGGAGTCCCAGAGCTGTACGCGTTGTCTTACACGATAAATAAATGTAAAACTCGAAATACATTCATGAAACCCTGTTGTTTGTAATGCAGACTTGCCACACTTCGTGGCATCCGTGATTTGGCATCTGGCATTGCATTAGGACATTCACAGGTGGGTTATGATTTAAAATTATTTGCTGGTGGCTTCACATGCAAACATTACTTGGCAGCTCTTATTGCCTGTACATATATTATGAATTATGATTACAGATAAATCAATGGTGCTCTGTAGTTTCACTTACATTGGTGAAACAATGTACTGCTACTTAATTACACATAAAAATGTATGAAAGTCTTTGCATTAAAACATTACATTAACAAGAAAGAATCAATTCCAAACTCATGTGAATTTCTTTTTCCTCTGGTACATTTTTTCCCATCTCTACAGGAGCAGTTTGGAAAATAGATGAATGGATGTTTTTTCCATGAAATTACAAAGAAGAGTGACTGGAGCTTCAAAAGAGATTCAAAAGCAATATGAAAGTAGTCCATACAATGTATGCATTAATTATATGTTATATACAATGTTTGCATTAATTATATATTTATTTCCTCTGAAGCCATACATTAGCTTAGTGTGATGAACATATGTTTTTGCTTTTATGGTGCTTTTACTTGAACCTTGAAAGCTCTCCTTCAAAAATAAAACCAAATGGGTTTGTAAGGGCGAGTATATGATGAGAGAAAAATATAATGAATAAACCTTTCTATATGAAGAAACTCAGATAAGATGCCTTTGGCAACATAAATACAATGCTCTGAACAGCTTTAGTGTAGACTGTACTACTGTGGAGTAGATAAGAATCAGTCACATTCATACACTGAAAGCACTGAATGGTCACAAGTCAGATGTTCTTTATCAGCTCAATGCACCAGTGAGCTGACAGGAGACCTACTTTTGTACTCATGGAAACATTGGAACTTTTAATTTGGCAATGAAATATTACGCAATCATTCTGTTTTCCATTGCCCTATTCAGCAGCTACCCAAGCGGACAACAGCAAGTTAAGCACGACTAGGTGTCTGACAGTGCAGCCTGAGCCACATTCATTTCGCTATTAATTAAGTCCCATGTCAGTTTCATTAATTTTACTCTGTAATCGCTGACTGAGAGCTTATGTCAAATGTTAAATCCATTTACAAAAGTATTCCGGTTCCCACTGACAACTATGCACTTTTGCAAATTGGCTACCACATAATTTCCAGAGCAATCAGAAATCACAGTTTTCACTGATGTTTCTCTGAGGTTATTATTTGGATGTGCCAAAAGCTCCTTTTGGTGGAAGCAGAAAACTAGCAATTTTTTACTCCCTTATGCAATCTTCCAAATGTATTTACTGGTCACGGCACCTTTTCACATCCACCAATTTCATAGAGCTCTGACCTCCAGGAAAATACATTACCTTGCCTCTCCCTTTTTTCCCTAGACACTGCTTTTGCATCTTCCTTGCTCATTTTCTTTTAATCGACAGGGTGTAAAATCATTGGTGCAAACATTTTTTTTTGTGTTATGGGGATTTAAGCTGGTTTTAAAGAATTTGAAACAGACAGTGCTTTATAAAATATTTTGCATAAATGATGATCCATGGATCCTCTCTATAACAATCACCAACTGCACAGTGCAAACATATAATATGCTAAGATGATGTTCAATCACACATGCATAATTACAGATGTGCAACTGAAGGGCCAAATTAGAAGAACAACTTCAATCATCCTTGCCAATAATTTATGTATGTTCAATGAAAATTCAACAAACAAAAATTACTGCATGCATCAGCCAAGAATAATGTAAAACAGCTGCGACAGTCATACCGGTCATTAAATATTTCTCAAGTCAAACCTCAAATGTTATGTAATTTACCACTAAAAGGATGCAAAATAAGAACAGAACTAAGCTTTAATGGCCTCCTGACAACTGGTATAAAAAAAGCAATTTCCATGAATGACTAATCATCATCTGTTGAAATTGCCTTCCGTTTGAATTTTAAAGTCTTTTAGTTTATAGTGGCAATTGATATGATCAAGAATATTGCACATAAAAAGATGCAGCACCTTGAGGCACTCAGTGTGTCAAACATTGGCTATTAAAATGAACACTCTGAATGGACTGTTCCAAGGCCAGAAAGTATCTCACTAAACTATTAAATTAGTTTGCACTTCTACATTTACTTCCCTCAGGAATCCAACTGAAAAACTCAAGCATGGAATTCAATTAAATGTGCCCACGGTTACAGTTATCAGCATCAAAAAGAGCTCTGCAGGCTTGGCATTGAGAAATGCACACAATAAGTCTAAAGAGAAGTTTAGAGTTTATGAGAGGTTTAAAAATGAGCTATGAGGATGAGGAGTTTAGAGAAAAGTATTGGAGACCATTCAGTGCTTTAAACTGCACAATAAACAGCTCTGAAATGTTATATAACAGATCATAAATTAGCATCAAGAAATATTCCTTCATTATTTTCTTGCAGTTGGCAGGTGAATAAAAGGATTTTGCTATATAGTAACAACACTGAATGTAGTTTAAAATAATCCGTCTCCACGGGAGCTGGCAAACTTCAGTTTATGATTTCGCTTTTGTTTATCCAAATCTAATTTGCTAATATTGCTGTTGTATATGCAGGATTCCCACACCTTTTGAACAATTCATTTACATTTGTAAAATGTGTGATATTTTCAAATTATTCCATGACAGTGGGGAACCCTGCATATGTAATTATTTTAAGGTCTTGCCATTTTGTTGCATTTCAAAGGTTGCTGAGAATCCATGAACAAAATCTCTTTGACTGACAATAACACAAGAGTGACGCGTTTGCATGGTAGCATGCTGACATCACCCTACATCAATACAACAATCCACAAAAACATCTGGAAAATTTCCAGCTCATTATTATTCTGACCGTGGGTGACTATACCCTCTGCCATTTTGTCCTCATTTTGGAAAATGTTGTACCACTATCAAGTCACTGTTCCTCATTTCCCCCATTCAAGTTACTGTTCTCCATGTTAAGGGACTGTTTGTGAACATTATCATTCTGAATGGCCTTTTTATTTAGGGCATCTAGAGGACACTGAGTTTCCTTCTGCACATCCAGTGAGCACTTGGATACTGCGCTGGCCACCTGGCAGAACTTCCTCAGAAGAATCTCTCTCAGGAGCAGGTAAACCCATGGATCCAGAATCTGATTGAGAGAGGCCAGGCGTATGGCTGTGAGAAAGAAGTTACAGTCCATCTGTAAGTCCTGGGATGAGAGAGATACAGCAGCAGAATTGCACTGATGCGAGGATGTGTGGGTAGAGATCATCTTTAACATAAGGACCTGCAGAATGGGAGGAGACACACCACAATGGCTATATTACATGAATATTGTTTTCTTCAAGATTAAGAAAAATATACATGTGCTTATAGACTTCTAAAGACTGCTCAGCAGATTTCTGTATAAACAGCAGTTATTTGCTAAATTTACACCCCTTCAGGTTTTTTTTTTTTTTAAAACATTCTGGCTAATTTCAGAATGTTTTTAGCTAGCTACCAGTAAAAGTTCTGTACTCTCAGATCCAGGCAATGCTTTGTTATAAATATTATTTTTAAAATAATGTTTAGTAGCCTATATTGTGATCAGTTTATACTGGATATTAATTGACTAAAATTGGACAAGTAATTGTGCATTATGTATTTCCCCTATTTTTACATTTAGATTACCTTTGTCATCATTTAACACCTAATATTTAAAATCACAATTTAATAACTGTTACATTTTATCTTTAGAAGATATCAAAATGAATTTCCATTTTTCATACTTTACATGATAATGTTAATGCTTAAAATGACTGATTACTCTTTTTTGGGGTGTTATTTTTTTCCTCATTTATTTATGCAACATTTTACAGACTTTAAATATCTGCCATTTATCACTACCAGCCATAACATTTCCAACAGTTTCCACCTATTCCACAAAAATCTTTTTTTTTTTCTGTTTATTTTTTTTCAGTCAGAAAATATGAATTTACATATTCCATGTGGGCCTATATTTTGAAATGACATAACTGGGAAGAAATGACAAGACTCAAAATTGTCAAAAGAGCCTTTTTTGGATAGTCTAGGGAAAAAAACCCAGCGTAAACAATAATCTCAAATAACTGCTCAAAAACATGAAAACATAACAAGTAGTGACCCTCCAACATGTACGGTACTAGTAAAACACTTGGCCTGTTGAGTTCACCTTTACATTGAATTCATATATTCTGTTTAATCCAATATAAATAGCAGCATTTTGTAGCTGGGCACACTTAGGTTTGAGCAGGAATGACACCATGCATGCGTTCATCTGATAACTACAGTAAGTGCATCTGGCAAAAGCTGATATGATACATACCAGTAGAGGTGACCAGCATGTCAACAGCACACACATAATGCCCATCAACTGAATAACAGTCTCGGTTGTTAACCTCTCCCATTGCTTGGATGACTGGGTCGAGGTTGCCTTCGTTTTGCAACGTATAACCAAAGCACGGATGGTCACAACATTACACGACAACGTGACCAGCAAAGAACATATCCCCAATGCCGCAAAAGTCGTGGCAAAAAATGTATTTCCCGTTACGTCCTTGTCACCTGTACTTATGAAGCACCAAGTGCCTGGCCACTGCAAAGTATACTTTCCAACCCCAGCAATGGGCAGTAAGGCAAACAGCAAAACCAGGCACCAGATGATGACCAGAACCTGCTTGGTCACGCTGGTTTTCATGTAATGTGAGTACCAGTGTGGAGCAGTGATGGCCAAGGCCCTCTCAACGGCCATGGCACTGGCTAAAAAGAGTGGACACAAGCCAAAAGTGGTCATGCACACCCCAAAGAAAGCGCACAGAGTTCCCGAAGGGTCCACGCGTTTCCATTTCAGATCTGCTCTGTACACCGAAATGACAATCGGAGTTGTGAGCAGTTGGCCGAAAAGATCAGTTAACGCCAAAGAGCCGATGCAAAGCAGAAACGATTTCTTCCTTTTATTTTCTTTTTTTCTGTATGCACTATAAACTAGCAGCATCGCGAGAGAGTTTCCGACCATTCCAGTGACCATCATAATGATGGGAAAAAACACGGACACAGAGCCACAGCTGGCGCTTTTGCCAGCGCCGTCCTGTGAAGATTTGGAGTGGTTCGACTCCCACATCATGGTTCCAGCAGTCAGGTTTTGCAACAGGACATCTGAAGACTGACATTTAGATGTCATCCTTTTTCAGGAAGAGTGTTCATGGCCACAGCAGCCTTTGAAACAGGTGGAGTCCTCAGTGAAGTCCGCTTGACATCTGTCTCACTTTGAGCGCGCTATAAACACAGAGGAGGAGGGACCCTTATGGAAATGTAAAACATGCTCAGAAAGACAACTGAAAAATAGCGTAAGATACATAAAGAATATCTTAAACGTAACGGATAAAATATTGTTATATGTAGATATATGTGTTGTTTAGTTCTTTATTTTTTTCTGCTCTATGGAAAATAGTAGTCTATGACTTTCATTCCCAAGCAAATGGAGCACATTCGTTTTAGTATGACTGTTGGAATTTAAACTTCTGACAAAATGTGGTTATAACAAGCGTTGTAGCGAGAGTGCGTAATATTGCCTACGATAACTTTCAGTGGGTAGGCTATACTTTTTTTTTTTACATTTTTAAATAGATTTTGGAATTAACTAAACTATCGCTAAATGTATTAAACAAAACAATATTGATTTTGGTCATATATAGGTAAATCTTCAAACAAGGGATAAATAATAACGGTTAATGTTTTATTCGAAGATAACCCCCCAAACCAACAGCTCAGATGGGTTTGAACCTGTTTTTATAGTCTATGGTTTGAACGCAACAAGTGCCACCTAGCGCTTGAAAAACGATCTTTTCAAAAAGATTATTAGTGCCTGCAGCTGCAGGTGTATTTTTGTCTATCAACAATGGTTAGTAATTCACACGACTAATAAAATTCTATTCTATAAAGTAGACGAGGAAAGAAACACATTGAACAAGTTTCTGATTAATGTATAATTTCACAAACATCACTAGAATTCCCCACAAGTAGCAGCGTGGGATCATTAAAACATCGGTCTTTATAGGTTTTACTTGCAGTAAGTAAAAAAATTAAAATAAAATCTAGAGATAATTCAATAACAGATGGAAAGACTTTGTGTCTTGAGAAGTTCTCAAGACATCACCCAATGCAATGCAGTAACATGGAAAAATACAAACAGTATGTTTCAGATTAACAAGTGTTTATTCATGTTGGTTACACTTATGCAATTTTAATGAACAGTAAAACATTTTCATATTTTGTATGTTAGAATAGGGAGGGTGATTATTTCACATGTTCCAAATTTGATTTGACCACAGAAGAGAAAACCAATCCAGTAATTTATGTTATTAGTAATTTGAGTTTGTCCACTTGAGTCATCTACAGTTTCTTAGTTCCACAAATGATAGATCATAAAATTAAGCTTATTACACAAAAAAAACAAAACACAAAAATTTCACATTTCATCTGTCTTGCCAAAAAAAAAATCTCTACAAGTATAGAAAAAAACATACTTACCTTTAACGCACACAATTAGACAAGGCAAAGTTACGCCTCAGAGGAAAAGCTCAATATAATATGCTGGCATTGTTGAGGTGGTTAAGTAATGTTTAAGCCATCAACATTTCTTGTGAGGAGTTTCATATAAAAGAACTATAAAACCAGCATCTGAGCACTTTTTAATTCAGCATAAATGTTTTGCTAATGAACTGGTTATTCAGACGGCAATGTCTGACAATGGATGAATAAAACTACTTTAGCAATATAATTTGCATAATTTCCCAACAAAATGGTTGATGTCCAGAAGATATGTGCTATTTATAGTCACAGACTTGATGTTATTTCTCTATAAACCCACTGACACTACAGACTTTACACCTCGAGTTATACTGTTTAGAGATTTGGCTAGATGTTAAAAAAAAAAAAAAAAAAAAAACGTGAACAGGTGCGCAAGTATTTTTTTTTTTTCATAGAAATCAATGTGAATTCAAACAGTTGGGTAGTTGCAATAGCCCAAAAAACTGGAGTTTGAAAAACAAAACCCAAACCAAAAAAAAAACATGCAGTTTTAGAAAGATTTGTTTCTTTTGTTAATCATTTCTGTTTTGAGCTTGAGCCAGAGTGGGATGATCCAGATGAGCCTCTGCGTCTACAAAGAGATAGAAAGAAAGAGACAAAGAAAAAGACCATGACCGATTAAGTGATTTGGTTCTTGAAATCAAAACAAAGCATAAAAATGTATTGTACAGAGAAAAGCGCAATTTTGTCACATTGTTTAAAAAATGTACTGCTATATCACTGAGCCCTGTGTATAATGCAGAAGGACGCCTGGTATCCAGGACACCATGTGTTACACCAAACCTTTCAGACGAGTGCGATCGTGCGCGTCTTTTTTTGCGGCCACCAGAGGAGGACCTGGAGCGACTCCTCTTCTGGCCTCCCTCAGGTGATGACGAAGGGGAGCGACACCTCTTCTTTGAGGAAGCAGAGCCCTTTCCTGATCTGGAGCTGGATCTTTCAAAGGGGATAAATAAGCATTCCCATGAGGTCAACAAATATCATTGGACAGATTACTATAATAACATTATCAAAGGGACTGAAATGGGAGGAAAACATCCCCCAACGTCTCTAAATACTACAGTAAATACTAAAACTTCTTTAAAAGACCAAAACTGCAGGTCTGACCAACTGAACTTTCAGAAGAACAAAGCTGAACCCGTCAGAGAGAATCAGTACAACTTACAGTCCTAATTGCCTGCTAGATGTCACAGTGTTACCAGATAAATTGAGATCTGGGACACGGAATAATCAACAGCTCCAGAACATTTTAAACAAGCACAAAAAAGTTCTTGACACCTTTGCTAAGAACAAAAAAAAATCAAACATTCCCAAAGAGATTAAGCTAAATCTCATTGCTCCTCACAGCACCCTCATTTAATACTTTATTTGTTTTATGGTGATCAAAAGTCGACTTCTGTTCCGACTCAGAAGGACAAAGAGTTCACTACAACAACCACTGGCTGTTTATACACACACACACTCTCCTGGAGAGTGCATGTGACCTCATTCACCTGGAATTGGACCTGGAGCGAGAACGAGATCGAGATCTGGAACTGGATGAGCTCCTGGACCGGGATCTGCGAAACACCGACATAAAAAAACAAACAAAAAAAAAACAAACAAAAAAAAAACACATTTCCAATTTTTCCATGAAAGTTAAAGATCCTCTGGTGAAAACCCAAGAAAAATAAGTGTTAAAAAGATCCGCTTTGGCTTTTTTTAAAGGCTTTAAAACACTGGTCAAGTTGTGTTGATGGCATGAATTACTTGTAAATAAATTGAACAGTAATGAACATCAAATTTTATACTGTCATGTCAATCAAAAAGGCAATTAAAAAAAATGAGGCAAAGAGGGAAAGAAAAATAAATTAAACATTAAAACAGAATTATGCAATGAGATTTGAATAAAGATTTGAGCTGATACGGACATTTGCCTGGAGTTACCCTTGACCTGTACCCTTTTACCTGGACCTAGACCGGGAACTTGAACTGGACGAGCGAGATGATGACCGTGAGGAGCCGGAGCGACTCCCTTTCTTTTCATCACTAGCATCCAAATCGTACTTGGACAAATCTGCATCATCTTCATCATCCTAAAAGGATTAAGATCAAAAGCACATCAAAAACTGTGATGGTAGGTTCATATATCTGCTCCAAAGATTTTTTTACATAGCATCATATTGCGATTTTTCAAATCCGTTCTTTATGACTGACTATTGCAGTCATTTTACAATCGACAGTGTGGTCAATTTCAGACAGCAACAAATTAGGGGACCACTAACATAGAACTACAGAATAAAATCTCTTACGTCAAGTTTGTATTTTGAAAGATCTCCGTCTTCATCATCATCATCATCATCATCATCGTCTTCATCACCACCATCATTTTTTTTTGGTTCCTCTTTCTTTTCATCGTCCTTCTTGCTTTTTCCACGATACTTCTTTTTTATGCGCCCAAACTGTCCAGAAGACCAACAAAATTTAAAAAAATTCAAGTTTAGTAGTTAGTAAACTATACGTATTGTGAAAATGTCATGCGTGTACTTAAAAAAATAAAAAACCACTGACCTCATCATACTCGCCATCAGACTCCTCTCGCTCATTGTAGACTAAATTCTCTCTCTCATTGAACCCTCCACCATATCCTGTTACATGCATCAAGCATATGACATTAAACAAAAACTCATAAGGTTGCAGTCAGTATGCAAAAAAGTTCACGCTAACATTTCATTTTGAACAAAGACAAAGCTATACCTGTCCTTTCCTCCAGTTTGGCATATTTAGGGGTGTTACACATGTTGCACTCTGATCTTCTGGCCCAGTTTACATTGCCACACCTAGATTTAAAGCAAGAACAAGTACAGCTATTAATAACACTGGTATATCAGGGTCTCAAATTCATAAGCAAGAGAATGAGAAGAGGGCCCTTGGGTTATTTAAAGAGTGGATCAACTCTCAATAGTGGTATGAAGTATTGAGTATCAAAATTAGCCTTCTTTTAGTCTGAATGTCCTTTCAGAACGAAACAAGAAAAGGGGTGATCAACCTAAAGAAACTGAAAAAAAAGTCCATTCTTGTCATTAATTGCATATAGTCCAATATGGGTTGGATTTGGAAAAATCCAGTCCAGAGGTGCATTTCCCAAAAGCAACTTTGGTTGCAAGTTCCATTGTTACCACTACAATTCTATGGAACTTACGACCATAGTTAGTTAACGATACTTTTGGGAAACGCACCCCAAGACAGCCACTGCCCTGCAGAGTTTAGCTGCACACTGAAGACTTCTAGCTGACTTTTAGCTGAAGACTTCTGTGCCCTTCAATTGGAGCTGAAAACACCATAATATTGTTCGAAGCACATAAATGGCAAAGTGAAGTCATATTTGCAACATTTTTACAAGTGATCTATAAGACGACTGCCCCCTAGTGTGATTAGGGATGGAGCTAAACTCTGCAGACAGGAAAAAGTGGTTGAATTATAAGCAGCACTGCTCAAAAAGCTTTGTGACATGTCACTTATTTTTTTACTTCAACATTTTCAAGTGAAACGACCCCATTCATTGCTCTTCATGACAGGATATCATTACACTGTGTACATTATTCGGCTTCATTAAGCAGGTTGAACAGTGTGGGATTCAAATGAGAAGTAAAATATGAAGAAGTCGGAAGGAATGGTTTCCTTTAATGTCACTGAAACAAATTTAAAAGAAATGCTGTTGATGTAGAAGGGTAAGAATGGCTGAAACATTTCACTTCCTGACATTGTATTCAACAGATACTTCTTGTGATATTAATAATTTTGAATGTATTTATACTGCACATTGGACGTGTAATTTTATAGCAATACCCACGTTTTGCACTGCCAATCGTTGGCACTGAAGAGACCTTTGCTCTTCTCAGCCAGGGTCTTTCCAATCTCTGTTCCCCCTGCTTTCATCATCTTTGCTTCAGTTGTCTTTTCTGTTTCAAGAAAATTGGCTAATGAGTTCAGACTGATCATAATAAAATACTGTAAGCATGGTGCATGTACTGATACTACTTTTTGTGACACACCCCTAATATACAAAACGTAATGACAAACAATTATAACCCACTTACCACTGCCACATCTGTTACAACTCGTTCTTCTGGCAAAGTTGACATTTCCACACCTACGATATTACAAAGGCAAAATTGGTTAGGTCTCTAGACATTATAAGCATCATTCAACACTCATGCACACAAAAAAAACAGGCCAACTCACTGACATTTTCAAATAGTGGGACGTTCCATTGGTGCAAACACTGAAATAGATGTATAATATTTTTTTGCTCTAAACATTTCACATAGCCCAAGGCATTGCAACTACTAATGAAGTTAGTTAGCAATCTGGATTTAGCAGACTCGTGCACGGAGCTACTGACTAGGTAACGTTAATCGATTAACCTAAGAAATATGAGTGTGTAATTTAAAAAGAGTATTTGATTACCAGTGCTCCAGTGGAAAGAAATGAATATATAGTTTAATTTGGTTAAGGAAAATCAAATGAGCGCGTTTAATAGCGGTTACAGGCCCATTCACACACTATAGCCGTGTGCTAAAGCTAACAAATGCTATGCTAAAAGAAACGTGTGATCTTCTCTCAGCCAACATGCATTTTCCCAGAAGGCTTACCTTATAAGTAATGCAAATACATGCTTATATTAATTATTGGGCTTTTAAATAAGGCATTATATAGTGCGTCTTACTTTTCATCAGGACAAACCCAGTCTCCGTCGCTAACGCGAAAACTATTTCCCGACATGTTCGTCCTCTCAGCTGCCCCCGCCACAAATCCGCCAGAGAAATGAAGAACTCTTTATGAGTATTGGTATGTATTTATTACACCAATACTAGCGTTTGAACCTAAAAGTAAGGCAAAAACAACACTTTACAGAGTGTGAAAGAGCGTATAAAGGAATACGTGCGCTACACTGAAAGACACACGGGTTGCGTCTCATTATCTAACCGGTTCTCTACCTAGGCAAGTTTTGCACATGATACGCGGGATCCAGACGTCGAGTGTTGCTGTCTAGATAGGTGGCTCGCTAGGTTTTGAACCACAGCCACAAATTTGACGTGCAGCAGTACTAGCTCCAGTTATCATTACATACGTGCAGTGAAATCTTATTAGATTTATCTCTAAAAGGATTCAATTTATCTAAACTACGTGTGACAATTCAAACAGATGATGAAAACAGACCAAACACATTCATTTTAATTCCCTGGATCTTCTTCTTCTTCTTCTTGTTGCTTGACGGCGGATCGCAGACTTATAAGTGCATTACCGCCACCTATATCTCAAATGGACCATTGACACTCTATCTACAATCTCCTGATTAACCTACCAACCAACCCACATACAAACACCCTTGATTCTTGTACCCGCTTAGAGTCTTCATAGAG
>NW_015649998.1:1939537-1969264 GCF_001515625.1 Sinocyclocheilus rhinocerous
AATTATATATATATATATATATATATATATATATATATATATATTCGTGGTGGGGTTGACAAAAACTACTGGCCTGACCAGGTATGCAATAAAAATAATATTCAGATTATTAATATAGACAACGATTCTGAGGTGGCAAGTTGGAGGGAACTTACTTGCTGCAAACTATGTGTGTTATAACATCCCTGTGCATGTAACTTCTCTCATACATGGAGGCAGAGGGTAAATTGTCCAGGTACAATCTTTCATACTCAAGAACTGCAGCAGAACACATATGATCCATTAATAAACGCATCTCAGTCTGAACCAAAGAGTAAAATGAAGTCATGTAGTTGCTATGAAGGCAGAAGACATGCGAGCTGAAACGGCTATCTAGTATAGGTTGTGTCTCAAAACTTTATTAACTAACAATCTAGGCATATTAAGCGACTCTAATGTCCACAAACGCTGTCTAGGATTCTAGGTAGGCAGCTCACTAGGTTTAGAGTCACAGATTCTTCCGGGTTTTTGCAACAAATAAAGTTAACGTACCTTTTTTCTTTTTTGTTTGTGTGGCCTCACTAGGCAGAGGCCCGACCCATCCACCTGCATCTGCATCTTCGTCTAGTTTGCGTTTATTTTCAGAACCATCACGGCTCACGTCGGACGCCATTTTCAAATTAAAGTTTATATTTATTCTTCTTCTTCTTCTTCTTGTTGCTTTACGGCGGATCGCAGACTTATAAGTGCATTACCGCCACCTATATCTCAAATGGACCATTGACACTCTATCTTCTCCTGATTAACCTACCAACCAACCCACATACAAACACCCTTGATTCTTGTACCCGCTTAGAGTCGTCATAGAGCTTCATCCGGCGCTGCGTGTTCAGCTCCTCTGTCCTCCCTCAGCCCTCTTAAGCGGGATTTGAAAGGAGAGAGAGAAAAAAAAAGAAGTAAATAATAAAATAAAACAACTCTTATACCTTCTTGTTCAACCCAGTTCTTCCCAAATACTGTAACAATACTGATTTCATGTTTCTTCCTGGATTTAATACATTCTTAATTATAAACCGCTCACCCTTATTCTCTAGTTCATCCTTCAACTCATTTCTTTCAACAGTATATTTCCTACAGTACATTATAACGTGTTCAACTGTTTCATTAACGTCACATACCTCACATAGCCCTGTTGGATGTTTACTTATTAAATGCATTGTACTGTTCAACCCTGTATGCCCCAATCGCAACCTTGTAATCATGTTCTCCTCAGTTCTGCTCCAACCTGATACTCTTCCCCTATCCACTGTTGATTGTATATGATACAAATGCCTACCTTTGGTATCTATGTCCCAATACTGCTGCCATAATTTCCAAATATTCATTTTGATAATTGATTTAATTTCTGACCTACTAAGAGGAATCTGATTATCAACTATTTCTCGTTCTATGGCCTTTTTTGCTAAATTATCTGCTTCTTCATTACCTCTCAACCCAATATGTGCCGGGACCCACAGAAACTGAACTTTTATACTATTTTGCTTAAGTGAATATAATTCTTGAAAAATCTCTATTATCATATCTTGTCTTATTTCTGACTTCTGCTGATTCAAACTTATTATGGCTGAACTTGAGTCTGAACATATTACTGCCTTGGATATTTTAACTTCACTAATCCACCTTATTGCCATAATTATTGCAAACATTTCTCCAGTAAACACTGATAAACAATCTGATATTCTACTGCTCTTATTCACTTTTAACTTCGGTATTACAAATGCAGCGCCCACATGACCCGTTTTTGGATCCTTTGAGGCATCTGTGAAAATGTGCATATATTCTCCATACCTTGACCCCATATATTCCCTTACATCATATACTTCTGTTTCGTAAGCCCCTTCCTTTTGCCTTGTTTCTAATAAACTAAGATCAACTTTTGGTTGGGGCATAACCCACATTGGCACTGGAGATAAAGCAATTATTGGAGCATGTCCTACCTCCTCCAGTCTCATATCACTTACTAATTTCCCCACTCTCCAACCAAAACTATTACACTCTTTTTTCTCGTGTTCCCAACTAGGTCTTAACACTTTCTTTGTAGGGTGATTTTCACTCTGACCTCTTAAATTTGCCCAATAGGATACTATTAACTGTTGTCTTCTTATCTGTAATGGCATTTCTCCCATCTCTACTTGAAGAGCTGAAACTGGAGAAGTTAGAAACGCTCCACAACAAATTCTTAGGGCTTGAGACTGAATTCTATCCAATTTAAAAAAAAAAATTTTTTTTAAATAAATAAAACAACACTTATACCTTCTTGTTCAACCCAGTTCTTCCCAAATACTGTAACAATACTGATTTCATGTTTCTTCCTGGATTTAATACATTCTTAATTATAAACCGCTCACCCTTATTCTCTAGTTCATCCTTCAACTCATTTCTTTCAACAGTATATTTCCTACAGTACATTATAACGTGTTCAACTGTTTCATTAACGTCACATACCTCACATAGCCCTGTTGGATGTTTACTTATTAAATGCATTGTACTGTTCAACCTTGTATGCCCCAATCGCAACCTTGTAATCATGTTCTCCTCAGTTCTGCTCCAACCTGATACTCTTCCCCTATCCACTGTTGATTGTATATGATACAAATGCCTACCTTTGGTATCTATGTCCCAATACTGCTGCCATAATTTCCAAATATTCATTTTGATAATTGATTTAATTTCTGACCTACTAAGAGGAATCTGAATGTCAACTATTTCTCGTTCTATGGCCTTTTTTGCTAAATTATCTGCTTCTTCATTACCTCTCAACCCAATATGTGCCGGGACCCACAGAAACTGAACTTTTATACTATTTTGCTTAAGTGAATATAATTCTTGAAAAATCTCTATTATCATATCTTGTCTTATTTCTGACTTCTGCTGATTCAAACTTATTAGGGCTGAACTTGAGTCTGAACATATTACTGCCTTGGATATTTTAACTTCACTAATCCACCTTATTGCCATAATTATTGCAAACATTTCTCCAGTAAACACTGATAAACAATCTGATATTCTACTGCTCTTATTCACTTTTAACTTCGGTATTACAAATGCAGCGCCCACATGACCCGTTTTTGGATCCTTTGAGGCATCTGTGAAAATGTGCATATATTCTCCATACCTTGACCCCATATATTCCCTTACATCATATACTTCTGTTTCGTAAGCCCCTTCCTTTTGCCTTGTTTCTAATAAACTAAGATCAACTTTTGGTTGGGGCATAACCCACATTGGCACTGGAGATAAAGCAATTATTGGAGCATGTCCTACCTCCTCCAGTCTCATATTGCTTACTAATTTCCCCACTCTCCAACCAAAACTATTACACTCTTTTTTCTCGTGTTCCCAACTAGGTCTTAACACTTTCTTTGTAGGGTGATTTTCACTCTGACCTCTTAAATTTGCCCAATAGGATACTATTAACTGTTGTCTTCTTATCTGTAATGGCATTTCTCCCATCTCTACTTAATTCCCTGGATCATTTCATTATGAGCCATTTATTTTTCAGAGGCATCAAAAAATTATAAAACAAGTCAATATAATAACAAATAAGACAAAATATTTTGCCCAAATGCAATATAAAGAAAATGCAGAAGGCCATAAAGCCTATATTATTCTGTATATGCACATGCTAAGTAAAACCAATGACTAATTACGACGACATAATGAAAAAAAAAAAAAAAAACTAAAACCATAGGCCTAAATAAAAGCTATTGAGATATTATTCTCAGTTATTTCATAACTAGACATTTTTTTTAATTCGATGTCATAAGAAGGTATAGCCTATAGGCCTATTTAAGAGGTACATAATTGTAACATTATTAAGAACATTAGCTGCCAAAAAAGTTACATACATGTCAGTGCTTTTAAAACATTACGTTTTCAGCAGTTTCTTCCATAAGGTTTATATATAAATCTTTATAAAGTAAGAAATAAGGTTAGCAAAGACTTCTTTTTATGTATGTGGTAACAAAATAAATAATTGTATAATGCATTTTTATTTACTGTCTAAAATGTCATTCTGAAAATAAAGAAAACACATCAAAGACACAAATGTCAATCATACACACAGTTTTCTGTTATTATAGGTTTCAAAATTCATCTAAAATAATCTTGAGTAAATATAATGATAAAACAAACATACAATTTCCTGTGCACAAAATTAACGTGTGAAATGTTCAGGCAAAATCTTTCCAAAACATACTGAATAAATATAGACAGTATTTAATCTCTTTAAGTTTTCACTTTCTCACTTGTGCTTTAAATGTGTCCACTAGATGGCAGATTGTGTTCATCACACAACAGCCTGGAGAATTCGTACATTTGGCAGCATCTACTTCTGTGCTCACTACAGGCTTGTTCCCATGTTAACAGTTACAAATGCATCACAGAAAAGAGTAAAAATCACGGACCTACATGCCATTGCCATATGTGAGGGACATGCAGATATCCACAGACATATGGTGACATATCTCTGAATCTTTCCTTTCAAATGCTAACCTTATGCAATACCTCAAACGTTGTGCCAACATTTTGCAGACCTTGGTTCGGTTCGGCATGAAGGCACACGCGTTGCTGGGCCAGATGGAGTTGAGACATCCCTCCCACTGCGAGTTCTCAGTCCTGCAGGGACTTAGATAGGACCCATCCTTGCTGGTGCTCACCAAGCTAAGCCTGTCCTCCATTCTCTGCCAAACTCACGCTGTTTCAGAGGTCTCTCACACAGCTGGTGCATTGCTTATGAGTCAGAATGCCCACATTGTTTTTCAAGTGGAGGTGTTTAAAAATATCTGATGCCCACATTTTACCATGGCCATTTACAGAAACACGTTTTTGGATGGACAGTTTTTTGAAGAATGTTACCTATAAACGTTAAATAACTGAATGCAAAAGTCATGTAAATGGCAAAGCTGTAATAGCAGACTTTATTTAGCATTTACGCCTTTTTAGCTCACAACCTTATATCAAATTGACTTCGCAAAACAGCACCAGCCAAGAAAAGATATGTAAATGTATTAAGATTAGCTTTCCTTTCTACCATGTTTGTGTATGTGTGGATAAAAAGGACAAATACACGTTTCTGCAGGAGCTCATTGAAATGAAAACAAGAACTTGGATTATGAATAATACATTTCTTTATCAGTAGAATCATAAGAACACACTCTTCTGAGAATGCTTTTTTTTACTATTTAAAAGCTCAAAATACCCCTGCAACTCTTTTCGCCATCCTCATGCCTCCCCTCACCTAGTGCTTTTAAACAATCAATGATAATGTGTTGTCAACACAACTAACAGCCATAATCGATCATGGGTGCAAATGAGTCTTTGGGCCTGCGAATGTCCCTGTCCAGCCTAGTGCTTGGTCATCCTTGGGATGTTCCACTCAGGTGCTTTTTTGACAGTGAAGGGTAACCAACGGAGGTTTGAATCCCTATATGAAGCCACCTGGGATTTCTGGGTCTGACAGATGGTGGAAGCTATTCCTGATAGAAGGGTGTTGTATTACTTTGACATTTTAGTTTAACATCATCATAATAAGCTAATAACAGAACACGCACCGATACAAGAAATGATTCCTTCCTTGTGTAATTCAAAGAAGTTCTACATGCAGCTGCTCTTGTCGAATCAAAGGCGAGATAGCTGAGAACAGCAACAGAGATCTTTTGGTTTGCATGAATGGATGTGAGGTGCTGTCAGCTTGCTGTGCTCTTATGTAAGAGGTGAGGAGTAGCTCAGGAAAGCTGGCTGCCAGCTGTGCTGGTATTTGGATGAGAGCTCCTGCCTTGTCACCTCATTGTAATCTCTCTAATGCATATTCATTGTCAATGCATGGGAGCAGTTCTCATTCAGAAGGTCATCCGCAGTGGGGATCCATTGCAATGGATTTTTGAGCATTGAATAAGTCAGAGGGAGGACAGCGACACTGGATAAATATTCCCATCTAGATGAGTGCTATGATGTCTTCATTTCTCTTCTCAGAGGTGACCTCATGCTCGAAAGCTGTACGGATAATAATGTCATGTACAGTGTAACGTAAAGTGACATCGCATAAGATAAGGCATCCTGCTTTAACGTAATGCTTGTGAGGTGAGAAAATTGCATGTCCCATGTCATAACAGTACTACATTATACAGGGAGGTGGAAAAAAGGTGAGCTATATTTATTTAGATATAATATCTTATTATTATATATCTTATTTATTATAGGGAAAATAATGGACAGAAATTCACCTTTTTTTGTCCTGTGGGGGAAAAAAATCATAAGGTTTTTGACACACATATCCATCACTAAATTTCACTTTCTGTTGTAATATATTTTTAAAAAAAAGTATACAAGTACATTGAGCAAATAAATCAGTGTTCGAAACTGTCTCCTTACCTTCGATTCGCAAGGCCAAGCTTATAATAATAATTTATAATTTGAGGTGTCGGGTACGATTTCGTGGAAAATTGACGTCATTTGTCAGTTTAACACCATTAGTCTTTTCATGGTTACATCGCGTTCATACACAGAAAGAAGAAGACAAAGCTCAAGTGTGTTTGGGGTGTCTGTAGCTTGTTCTTACAACATTTGCTTAAAATTTAAAGGGATAGTTCATCCAAAAATGAAAAATTGTTGTCATGTTACTCACCCTCAGGCCGTCCAAGATATAGGTGACATTTTTTTTCTTCAGTAGAACAGTAAAGAAGTTTTTTTTAGTGAAACCATTGTCCTTATTGGCAATTCATACACTGCACATCTGCCTGCTGGTTTTGAAGGTCAATAAAACATTTACAGACAAGACCAAATTAATATTCATGGCTTTGACAATACATTGACGTCTCATTGAGGACTTCATTGAGCACAAATGTCCTGTCGCATAATGTAGTATGTGCAGGCGCATACTCAAATGGTAGCTGATGCTGTTTGTTTACAACGAAGAGTGAGGACTTGTATGCTGACGGATGTCTGTTTCTAGTCTGTAAAGTTCTACATGGTAGTCATAATTAACATCTAGGACACCTGTTGTCAAAACTAAGAAACCTCAAACTGTGGAGTCGGCAGTCAAAAAAAGAGCGCGACAGACGTCTGTGCTAAAACGAGAGTAAATATCGGCAAGGTGGTGAAAACTCAGACAGCTGAAGGAATTAAAGACTGATGCAGATGGCCTTTTTTTTGGCTGAACAGGTAAGAGATTTCAGTGGCTCAACAGGTAGCAAGCTATCACTAGCGCACTTGTTTGCTTGATTCAGATAGGTATTGAGCTTCCTTTGTTGTTGTTTTTTTCTCATTTTGCTATGGTCAGTGAGGTAAATTACACTTACTTTCTGCTATAGCTATGTGCGTGAGAGAGAGCAATTCTGCTCTGTAATCTGTGTGATCTGATCTGACTGAGCAATCGTTAGAGCTAAACCCCAGTAACGTGATTTATTTTAAAACATTTATTTGGTCAGAACAAAAGCATCAGATAAGTTACTTGTTCAGATGACATTTTTTGGGAAGGGCTATGTCTAGTATAAAATATATGGAAATGACAGATTTGCTCTGATGTGGTGATAAAAGATTCACCTAATTACACATTTATATATTTAATTTATATTACATATTTAGTTTTTATTAAAAAAAATAAATTCTAGATGGTATTTCATGAGCCAATCACATCACATAAACAAACAGAGTTATTTCTATCTTAAAATGTCAGAAACCACAAAACTACAATTTTCTATTATAATATTTGTTGAATGTGTGTCAATTTTTTTCATGACACCCACTTGTAAAATTCATCCCGATTTGATGACTAGAAAAATATAATGCGAAGAGAACGCTCCCACCTGTATAAAGCTATTGTTCTACAATCAGATCTAGTGTCGCACAGATAAAGCTTTTTACAGATTGAAAGGCAATCTCCTATGACATGAGCCCTCGTGCCGGTGAGACTGAGCAAAATGCAATATCCAAACCCCTCGTTCCCAAACAAGGCCAATGGATCGACTGCAGTCATAATTCAAATGTTTCTGTCAGAGCTGTCACACAAGTTCTTGTGTAATTGGAATGATTCACTTTCGGGAACCACTTCAAAAAGAAGTGAAAATCGATACGGTGGAATATGAAGCATCCTCACTCAGACAACTAGGGGAACACATTGACGCATCGCAACCTCCTTCTCTCCTTCTCTCTTCATCCATCGCTCTGTCTGGTACAACATATGTTTGTCAAATCCTTAGTTATTTTTTAATGAGTGTTCATTTGAATGATTCACTGATATTACACTGAGACATATTACACTGACACTTAAAGGGTAATGTCTTTTAGCAACAATATAGTAATCTCGAATGAATTTACTGTAATTTTGCATAAAGAATATTTCATCATAATGATGTCACACATACAAATCCATCGTCCATTATAGCATGAAAGGTTCAGAGAGCACATTAACCTAAATTAGACTCTGTACTGCACATTATATATTGAACAGTCCGTTCAGTGCATGCACCCTCATCAATTATGTAAACCATACATAAAATCGTTGTCTCTCTTCAATCAAATATGAAAAACAATTTCATTGCTTTTCATTGTTTTACAATTAGCAGCGTCTAAAGGCTCCCAGTTAGGCCTTTTTCCCAGATTGGTTCATCATCTGGGTCCGACAGGGCTGATTCAGTCAGTGTTAAACGTGATAGGTGGGAATTTGTCCCATTATACTGACAACACTTGATAAATGCCTTGTAAACAACAAGTCACAGCTGCTAATGTATCATAATAATCCTAGATTAGGAAGAGCTGGCCAGGCCAATCAATGCAATTAAGCCCTGACAGAGCCAGCTCATCCACATGGTGCTTGCGATCACATGCAAACAATCGCAATTGCACGTCATCTTAATTTGCAGCAACTGGTTATAGCACCACAAAATACCATTTTAACTCGCCGCTGAGATGTGCCGGCAGAGTTTCTGCCAAAGCTGTCCTTTAAAACCAAATTACAGGTGACATTTCAGGGTGTCTGACCATCGGGTCGCTGAGGTAACTCTTAGCTTCATTGCCACTCTGCATAGTCATGCCCCATTGAAAACCATCCAGGGCGTCTCCTTCAATTCACATCCAAATCTTATTTTTTAGCTCTCAGGACATTTAACTGATGTTTTCTGGAGGAATATCTCAACTCCCCTGCAGTCTGGCCCTGCCATTATCAGAGTGATGGTCAATTGAGATGATCAATTTGCATAATGAGGCGTTAAATTGGAGCCAGTTTAGCCACCTTCCCCCGTATCCAGCAGCTTTTACCCTGTGGATGGGGCATGGAGGCAGACAACGGTCTGGTTATCCAGCACTGGCGTCAGTCTGCTAGTTTCCTCCTTGAAAGCTATTGCTACTGAAGACCAAATGACCACTTTAACATATTAATGTAATGGATGAAACTGGCAGCAAATTGATTCCCTTGTGTCAGTAGAATAAATCCTTCACACCTGCTTTGAATGCAAGACACTCATAGAGTTAATACATTCAACAACCTAGATGCTTATCGGTATCATACTTGGATAGTGTCGGGTAATTGCTTTGAAGAAGATCACGGAATAAAAACACTTTTTAAACTTTTGATAAATATCTTCATATATCTAATTAATATTCCCTGAAAGCTTCCTAGCGATAACATCATCAATTTTGTAGACTGTTAAACAGTGAAAACATTACGTTAGCCTTACTAAGCTGGATAAAGCCCCGCTGGTGCAGTTGAGCGTGGTGACCCCTTAAGACGCCACGGCAGAGGATTTATAACAGCACATCAGTGACACTGTGATTGATGCTGGAAGATTTTGAGAGACAGCTGGCTCACGATAGAGCCATCAGTGTTTTGTTCCTTGTCATCTCATACAGCTGTTGTTAAGCGATCTTCTGCCCTCGACACATACAGTACACTGTAGCTCCTGGACGTGGAGGACATATGACATATACACAATGCCTTCTGCATGGTTAACAACATCAGTGCCATCACTGTATGTATGCAATGACATTGCATTAAACCAACTACAGCTCTACCCTGCCGACAAGGTCATGAATTCCTATATTGGACCACACTGGGCTGCGTTTCCCAAAAGCATTGTAAGCTTAAGTTGACTGTAGAACCATTGTCACCAATGGAGCTATTATCAACTTAGGCTTACGATGCTTTTGTGAAACACAGCCCTGGTTAGTGGTGGTGTAGCTGTTGGATCAATATAGGTCAATATAGATATATCAATATAGATCATATATACAGTGGGTACGGAAAGTATTCAGACCCCCTTAAATTTTTCACTCTTTGTTATATTGCAGCCATTTGCTAAAATCATTTAAGTTAATTTTTTTTCCTCATTAATGTACACACAGCACCCCATATTGACAGAAAAACACAGAATTGTTGACATCTTTGCAGATTTATTAAAAAAGAAAAACTGAAAAATGCTCAGTATTTAGTAGAAGCACCCTCTTGATCTAATACAGCCATGAGTCTTTTTAGGAAAGATGCAACAAGTTTTTCACACACACTGTATATTGGAATATTATATAATTAGAAATGGAATAACTAAGCTACTTTACAATCTCTGTCTCATTTAAAAGGCTGCACCCTCTAGAGGTCACATTTGTCGACCACATACATAATCGAGGATGTCTCATTTCAGAAAATTAACAATTAAAAAACTTGTGAGACGTAAATTACTTAAATTTATTTGTAAATACTTTGGAATGTAATGGTTACTGTTTTTAAATGAGGCAGTCGCAATGATGTATGTGGCCAACAAATGCAACCTCCATAGGGTGCAACTTTCGAAATGAAACACAGCTAATAAGGTCTCATTTGTTAACATTAGTTAATTATATTGGTTGAAAACCTTTTCACATTAGCAATCTGTAAAAAAAAATAAAAACATGCTTTATTTTTGTAGTTCTGCTAGATGACACTATAATGCAGAAACTGCCTACCCTACTATAATTCATGTTAACAATTAAACCTTTTTTAAGGTGTTACCATAATTTCCGAGTAACAATATGTAAAATAAAAATATTTCATTTTGACTGGACATTCTGACCATGAGAAAGAGTACGAGTGAACAGAGAGAGAGAGAGAGAGAGACAAGGTTGTAGCAATACCCAATTTGTAACTCAACTTTTCGAGTAAATGGGTGATTTTCAATCAGAAGGCTGTGTTCCTTGTAAGGCTGCATATCTCGGCTGCCACGTCATCAAGCCCAGTTGAAGGACATCTTTGTAGCTTCGCATCCTTCACTCGGCCTGTTTTGAACAATGCATCAGGTGTAGACGTCATGTCCTTCGATCACCCACAATGCTTTGCACACATTACAATTTACAAAAAAATCTGAAAATGAATCATCACTGTGCTCATTCACTTTCATTTTGTAGCATAAGAAAAAAAATATTTACATGAACAAAATGCTAAACTGTGCATAATGAAAACCACTGGGAAACCTCAGATGTTGTCATTAAATTAACCGCATTAATAGAAATTCAGTTAATATAAAAATGTTTATTTTAATAAATTATTCTAAGAATATTTTCGTGCCATGACCGCAGGGGCAGAAACAATGTGCATTTACTAGACAGTCTCATTCTAGCATTTAATGCTGAGCAGGACTCTAGCCTTGAAGCTTCAGAAGGACTGGACTTGGAAGGATGCAGCCTTCTGTTTGAGAAGCACCAAGTGACTCATTGAACCGAGAACTGTCGTAATAACCCAGGAACCACTGAGTAAGCGGAAAGTTGGTTTTCATAACTTCTTATTAAAACATGCAAAAATCCTTTCAGCCAAGAGATGAATGAACTTATATACTGATTGGTGCACACATTGGGAAACAAGTCATCAATATAAAATCTATATGAAAAAAAAAAACATATTCAAAGAATGCCAATAAAGCAAAACATTTGTATATTTATTTATGGATTTTTGATCAAGTTCATTGAAATGAATCAGACTCACAGAAAGCCCTTGTATGGATAGGTTTGGTCATATTTTATGCAAAGGTGCAGACACACACTCCATAATCCGGATTCTGCACCTGTTATTGACCAATACGATTGAACAATGAAAATTGTTGAATTGAGCATCAATAGTGTTCAGCATCATACAATTTTTTCCATAGGAAATGCATAGTTCTGGACTAATTAGTAATCTACCAACACAGTAATGGTAATCCTGTGAATCTTGTGAATAATATATGACAGAATCTTCAGATAAGGCATAATAATTATTCAACACTTGATGTCCCAATATGCACCCAACACGACCCGTAGGTGCCTCCTTCTTTGTCAGTGCATAAGTATACAGACATGTTTGTCCTGACATGCAATGTAGAGGAGTCTTTAAGAATTAGATAGCAGCGTTTTACATGGACATCTAAAACATAAGTTACCTTGATCAAAGCAACCAGATGAGCAGCGGGAAAAGCAATACTTAAATGGCAGGTGATTATGTAAAGGTCATTTTTTCCTGTGATTTGCAGCTCTAGGTAAAAAGGAATGACATATACATGGTTACATGGAAGTAAAGAACATGTGGTGACCTATCTAGAATCCTGTGTTTGTTCCTTAATGCAAAAATGAAAGCAATATAAGGAAGGCGATTCAAAATACGATAATGATGTTGATAAACGCAGTCTCAAAAAGAATCATATTTTAAGACAGTTTGATATTTCAGCAATATCTAAATAATCTTATCTTGGTTTGTTACTTCCAAATTTCATATAGATATAGTATGCATAAAACGGCTGCTGTCTGGTGTCGAAAATATGTATTATGTATTGATATTATGCATTTATCCTCAGTAACATCTTCTACAGTAAAGTAATAGGAACCCTTTTAAAAATTCATAGACATTCTTTTCATAACTAGCAATTCTTGTCATTAGCAGAATGGGTGTTTTATTCAAAGGCAAGTTCACAGAGCAGAAAGCACATGCTTTTTGTGTCATTTAAAAATCAATGAAGACTGTGTTGCTGCAACCGTGTTGGAAGTTGCAGTTTTGTGTCTTGCTTTGAGGTTTTCTTCTGCATGACAAAACTCCCCCGCTGGAAAAATTAATTCCTCTTTCCAAACCAGAAAGAGTCTTCAGACCTTCAGTCACACAGTCTGCGGTGCAACATGTAATGAGGACGCAAGGTCGTTTTTGATGACGAAGCCTTCAACCCACGTTCCATTAGAGTGACTGCTCGAGGTGATGATGGAAAACATCAAAACCCACAGACACCAATAACATCCTGACTTAATGAACCTCACAGGTACAGGTTTGACTCTTTACAGCCTCCATTTAAATCCCAATGTTTGTAATACAAAAAATATTTTTTTTAAGTTAAAGGATGAGTTCACACACACACAAAAAAAACCACACCTGTATGACATTCTTTCTTCACAAAAGGAGACATTTTAAATGCATGGTTCATGTTTTCCTCGTAATTACAATTATGGGGGCTGGAGCTTTTAAGCTTTAAAAAGAATTCAAAGAAACCATAATATAAGTCTATGACTCATGCTCTACATTCCAACCATAGCATTGTGTGATGAACAAACCTAAATAATTCACTGATAATTTTCCAGTGGTCTGTTAGCCATTGTAAATGGATCAGTGAGTTGAACTTGAGAACCAGATCAAAGGTCTGAATAAACTGATTCATTGAAAAGATCTGAGTCAAAAGAACGATTTGTTCATGAATAGGATATCTAGTTTTTCTATGAATTCTCAAGAACATGTCAAGCAGAGTTAAGATGGATGTAACAATTTGCAAATAAAATGTGTATTAAATGTTTGACATAAAGCTGTCAAATGGATTCAGAGAACTTGTAATATAGTGCTTGATTCATATGGACTACTTTTAAGATCATTTTATATTTGTACTTTTGATGTATTTTAAGAGCTTGATAGTCACAATAGCCAGGATATTATTTAAAATTTCAGTGTTTCACAGAAATAATAAGAGCATATGAGTTTGGAAGAGGGTGTGTAAATGACAGAATATTCCTTTATTAGATGCAGGCCCCAGTCCAAAAAGGATTGGTTGCACTAGGGGGCACTATTGATGCACCCAGTATTGCTGATCATCCCCTCTCTACTGGGGGGAACCACCCCTTTTCATCTCCAACTTAGCTTTAATATCTTATTTGATAATGTGTGAGTGCTAATTTCAGAAAGACACACACAGACACTCTATCCTCAGCAGGTTTGATGATGACATCAATCTTTATGCACTATTTATATTCAGTATTGTCATTCCAGTCATTCTGATGAAACATTTCACATCAAACAATATATTTGTGAGTGCTTGTTTTCAGTACAATGTGGGTTCCAGTGAATTTGGGTCTTTATTTTATGAAGTTGTTCAGAGACTTCAGTTAGACCGCTAAATAATGCTTTCCCTCTTTAAGAAAACAACTAAATATGTTGCTATTTCTTTGTACAATGGAACGAGTTCACTCATCCCAGATTGTGCACCAACCTCTGTATAATAGGCCAGTGACCCACTTCTCACCCTGTTCTAATGGCAAGCCATTTCTCTTTTGTTGTCATGCTCACTTCATAAGAGAAAAAAGACCTCATGAATGCTCTCTGCACCAAGTACCTTAGTGCAGAGAGGAGGAGCTGACATGCCGTCACTATGGTAAAGAACTCCCAGCAACAACAAAGCTATCGTGGCTACCACAGATATCCCTGGTGACTTTGAGAGATACCAACTTGGAGCAAAAAGCTCCCATTTTTTTCAGGACGAGCAGGGCGTTGGTGCATGTCTGTTTCTGTGATAACAAGACATAAAAATATAATAAAACAAACAGGAGATGCTCTCACACCAATTTTGAGAGCTCCTTCCTTTGATGAGGATGTCACACTCAAGTTTTCAAACGATCGTGTCAGCTACAAGAGCCTCGGTGCTTCCTGTTGTGTCGCTCAGAAGTGATGTGAACTCATCTAATTTGACAGGAGCTTTTCATTGATGCTGTTGCCTCCATTGATGTGAAGAAAGTAATGATTAAGCTTATAGAACACTTAGTTCCGGTCTTATCTGATTGGCCAAGATTAGCTTTCCAAGAGCACTGATGTTTATAATATTACAGTTTAATATCTTTGTTCCCTTGTAGGCTATGACTTAGTTTGCTTGCGTTTGCTGTTTCCAGACAGACTGTTAGTCTGAGCATTAGAGGTGGGGATTTTTTCAATTACACTCTTAAAAATAAAGGTGCTTCATGATGCCATAGAAGAACCTTTTTGTCTAAATGGTTCCATAAAGAACCTTTAACATCTGAAGAACCTTTCCGTTTCACAAAAGGTTCTTTGTGGCGAAAGAAGGTTCTTCAGATTACAAAAAGGTAAGAAAGAGATGGTTCTCTAAAGAACCTTTGACTGAATGGTTCTTTGTGGAACCAAAAATGGTTCTTCTATGACATTGTTTGAAGAACCTTTTGAAGCACCTTTATTTTTAAGAGTGTATTTGTTCTGCAAGTTACGTTGGTGCACCAGTAGGTGGCGCCAAGTAGGGCTGTGCAATTAATTACATCAATTGTCATGCGCATCTCGACAGTAAAGCCGGTTCCGTGATTAGTAGTAAATCTCCATCACCTGCTTTCAGATGGAGCAGCATTTACTACACAGAGCCGTAGTTCACTGACAATTAGGCAATATCGCGTTCATTATCGCAGATTGAATGAATGCGATATGCGCATGACAATCGCATGCAATTAATTGCACAGCCCTAGCGCCAAGTGCGAGTCTTTACGAGTGAGTTTTTGAACCATTAATTCAACTGATTCATTCGAAAATGATGATTCATTCAGGAATGGAACAGGCGAAGGGCTGCATCCAAATATGGATACTTCCCTACTATACAGTAAGTTAAAAACAGTATGTGAATCAGTGGTTTGTCCAAATTCAGAGTGTTCATAAAACAGTACGTAAAAAAGTACACGGATGACCAGCTAGATTCTGAGGTGCCACTGGAGACTTTACTATCCCATGAGGCCATGGGAGAGGATTTGTAAATGCAGTGCACGGGTAGGTTACATGTGTCAGACTATGTTCCTTGTTTTGTGTGTGTTTTTGCTCCCCATGTGCCTTCCATGCCCTTATTTGGTCCTTCCTGTTCCCATTATGTTCCCCGATTAGTTCTTCATTTGTTCCCAGCTGTGCTTAGTTAATTATCCTCATTCTCCTGTGCTTATAAGCCCCAGTCTGTTCAGTTTGGTTTTGTTCGGGTCTACTTGTTGAATGTTCATTCTTGTGCTACTTCAGTGTTTCCCAGAAATAATAAGAGCATATGAGTTTGGAAGAGGGTGTGTAAATGACAGAATATTCCTTTAATAGATGCAGGCCCCAGTCCAAAAAGGAATGGTTGCACTAGGGGGTACTATTGATGCACCCAGTACTGCTGATCATCCCCTCTCTACTGGGGGGAACCATCCCTTTTCATCTCCAACTTAGCTTTAATATCTTATTTGATAATGTGTGAGTGCTAATTTCAGAAAGACACACACAGACACTCTATCCTCAGCAGGTTTGATGATGACATCAATCTTTATGCACTATGCACTTAACAGTATGTGAATCAGTAGTTTGTCCAAATTCACAGTATTCATGAAACAGTACGCAAAAAAGTACACTTGTTGAATGTTCGTCCTTGTGCTATGTGTGTGTCTGCCTGCCCTGTATTTCCCCGAAGTAGAAGATTAAAGTCTGTGTTTTGAGTTTACTCATGTGTCTCCTCGTTCCTCCACAGCAGCCGATTTGTGACAGAATACCAGACCGTGACAGTAAGCGGCGCTTCTTCTCCCCGTGTCTGTTTTTCATTTTTGAAAAGTGTTTTGTTTTCCTGTTCGTTTCTCCCCACTAACATGGAGGAACGAGCTTTGTTCATCGCCGTGGCTCAGGCGAGTCACGACCCGCTCACCTATGCGAGGGCATTCATGCCGCTCGCCCCCCCCCGCTGCCTGGATGGGGAGACCCTGGTGACGCTGTTCCGGCTCGGGATCACATATCATCTGCCAATGGAACTCCCAGACACCACTAACCTCGACTGGAAGGAGGCGGTCATCCGGTGTCTGGAGAGCCTCCGATCCCGATCCAGAGCCCCTCCGCCGGCCGCTCCAAAGTCAAGCCTGCCGTCCGCGGCATTCTCAAGCCCGCCGGCCGCTCCTAAGTCAAGTCTGCCGGCCGTTCCTCTGTCAAGCCCGATGACCGCGGCTCAGTCAAGCCCGTCGGCCGCTCCGATGTCAAGTCCGCCGGCCGCGGCATTCTCAAGCCCGCCCACGGTTCCTCAGTCAAGCCCGCCAGCCGCGGCTCACTCAAGCCCGCCGACCAAGCCTTTCACCCCGAACCTAAAAGGGAATCTAAGGAGGAGAAGGCGGTCGGCTCCAGCCCCATAGCTCGCTCCTGTGTCGGCTCCAGCCCCAGAGCTTGCTCCCATGTCGGCTCCAGCCCCAGAGCTCGCTCCCGTGTTGGCTCCAGCCCCAGAGCTCGCTCCAGTGTGGGCTCCAGCCCCCGAATCCAGCCCAAAGAAGGCTCCTGTTCCTGAGTTTAGCCCACGGAGGGCTCCTGTTCCCGAGTTTAGCCCACAGAGGGCTCCTGTCCCTCCCCTGTGTTTATAAGCCCCAGTCTGTTCAGTTTGGTTTTGTTCGGGTCTACTTGTTGAATGTTCGTCCTTGTGCTACGTGTGTGTCTGCCTGCCCAGGTATTTCCCCGAAGTAGAAGATTAAAGACTGTGTTTTGAGTTTACTCCTGTGTCGCCTCGTCTCCTCGTTCCTCCACAGTAGCCGATTCGTGACAACATGACAATGACATGATGAATATTGTACATCCTAATTAAATTTATACTATACACATTCATACTGTATATAACAACCTTTTTTAACGATTGCAAAGTAATTTAATACCTGCTCAAAGAGTTTGCAATTTCGGACTAATCCAATGTGTTTATTGAATTATTCACTCAAACAATTCATTTAGCAATGCCACTGATGTTTTGCATGGAGACGCACAGCATTTGATTCTGCTTTGGCTTTGTTTGGAAACTATTTTTGTTAACAGGGCAAGAACAGACAGACTGGTACCTACTGTGTCTAAAATACAAGTTACTAAATATTAATTGAATATGTATTAGAGTATAAAAGCAGTAACAGTGCATTTTCTTCTGAAATATCAGCACTGATGTGTCTGATATTTAGTACAACAGCATTCCTGCTCATGTGATATTGCTTAATTTATTTTTTTGTTCTTGATTATTCAGTTTCACCAGCACTCTGACATTGAGTGATGCCGAATTGTTTGTGCTGAAAATGGATGCCGTAATTTTTTGCTGATTCTACAAAAAGCAGCAAATAAATTAAGTGAGGTGTTATGAAAGTGAGCTCTAAGTATTTGTGAGCTAATTTTTCCTTAAGCACTTTGAAATGGGATAGAGTCCAGGCCTCAGTCCAAGGGGTATTCCTTCACAAGAATATTAATTCAAGTTATTTGTGCTCCAGTTCAATCTGCAGATTTGACTGCTTGCACTTCAAGCAATCCATGTGGAAATAATCTGAGATTATCCTTCCCCTCTGATGCTCCACATTTTTAAAACGGATTTTCCAAAACAAGTGCAACCCCATTCCTACAGTGAAATGACTAGGTCATCTTTTTGTCTGGATAGCATCTGTTTTTGTCAGCAGGCTCTCTTTATGATTAAGGACAGCAGACTCTCTTCCGGAAAAACAAGACGCCGCTACGCTGGAAATATCGCAGCAAGCTGAATAAATGCTTGCATGTTTGTTTTTGCTCTTGCCCTTCATTTTACACAGGAATACAATAACAACCCCCACCTATGGTTTTACAGGATTCCAGCCTATGAAGAAGGTTTTGAGTAATCTCGGCCAATCATTGTCCCTGATGTCCTTCTAAACTCAGATTGAAACATGTTTTACAGATGTACTGAAACCCCCTCAGGCTTTCTCTGTACTTTCAGCTATGGAGTCCTTAAGGCACTCAGCTTCACTATCCTACAAGCACACCTCTCCAAGTTGAGTGTTGATATCAACCCTTGATGAAGTGCTAGAGGATTGGCAATGGCCTTGGGGGAAGAGGATGCAGGGATCACAAAAAACAAACATTAGCGAGAGGATTTAAGGGTGAGACTATGAGTCCGTGGGTGGGAGTCGACTCAGATGGTGGAGAATTTCACAACAACATGTGATGTGCTGATGTGCTGAACCACAAATCAAATAATAGGTAGATAGACAGACAGACAGGAAATTACAAGGAACTGGTGTGTGGAAACAAGCTTTTCTTTTTCAATTTACATCCAATTGATTTCAAGTAATTGCCTAAAGCATGGTTGCCATCATTCCTTCTTGAACACACTGACTGTTTTTTTTTTGTTGTAACAATGTCTTTAAGATTCATCATAATAATACATCAAATGTCATTTTGCACTGAGCTTTAATAATTTGTTGCAAACATTGTTGCAGGACAATCAAATACTGTAGACTATACATCTGATGAGATTAGAAGCACAGGAAAAGCTTTAATTTAAGTCTCTGGATATTGTGACAGCACTTTTCTGGAATAGAAACATTTGCCTAAGATAGACAGTGCGACTACATTTGCACATCTATATTAAAACACAGCCAAAGGCCTGTTAAAATTCCAACTCTTCATGCTCTCTCACACTTCTGACAGATAAATCTGAAACGGTATTCTCTTTTTTTTTCAGGCTACAAGGCCTTACCGTGTAGAAGACCAGGGGCATCATATATTGTTTTTCTGATCAAAAATACTGTCAAAGCAGTAATATTGTATAATAAATTACAATATTACATAATAAAATATCTAACAATATATATAATACAACATATATATAAAACAATTAAAAAAACTGTTTTGTACTTTAATATATTTTAACATATAATTTATTCATGTGATGGCAAAGCAGTAATATTGTATAATAAAATACAATATTACATAATAAAATATCTAACTATACACAGACACACACACACACACACACACACATTTAAAACAATTCAAAAACTGTTTTGTACATTAATATATTTGTACTTGGCCTAAAAATCAGTTTGAATATTCATGATGTTTTTTTGGAAGACTCTTAAATACTCCATTTAACCACATGGACCTATGAAATCTGTCTCTGTCATTGATCTGGAACTCCTTACAGGCCAATGAAATGGCATGGAGGCAGTGTAAGATTTCGGTATCTGGTGGCCTGCAGTGTCCAGGATAAATAAGCACTAGATTGTTTGTTTACTCTGTGAATGACAAGTGGGAGTAGAGAGGCCGGGGGGAACAGATGGACAAGGTCTTCAGGGGGCTTCAGAAACACTTTAGCCGCAAAGCCGTTTCACCTCACTGAGGGGTTTGGCAAAGTCAAAGACACCCTCTTGTCTGCTCATTCTCCTGATGTTTGAAAATGAGCTCAGGCAGTTCCCTCACATCTATTTTAATATAAATAATATATTATTAATAATAATATAAATTCCTTTTAGTACATTTTAGTGAATTTGACAGCAAGTGAATATTTTTTATTGTTGGCAGTTGCATTTAAATGTACTTGGCCTAAAAATCAGTTTGAATATTCATGATGTTTTTTTGGAAGACTCTTAAATACTCCATTTAACCACATGGACCTATGAAATCTGTCTCTGTCATTGATCTGGAACTCCTTACAGGCCAATGAAATGGCATGGAGGCAGTGTAAGATTTCGGTATCTGGTGGCCTGCAGTGTCCAGGATAAATAAGCACTAGATTGTTTGTTTACTCTGTGAATGACAAGTGGGAGTAGAGAGGCCGGGGGGAACAGATGGACAAGGTCTTCAGGGGGCTTCAGAAACACTTCAGCCGCAAAGCCGTTTCACCTCACTGAGGGGTTTGGCAAAGTCAAAGACACCCTCTTGTCTGCTCATTCTCCTGATGTTTGAAAATGAGCTCAGGCAGTTCCCTCACCATGCTCAGATCTGTCAGCCTGATTGGTGCCTCCATAACATCTCGCACTTGTGTCGACAGCAGCTTTCGACAATCACGGCTGGCAAATCAGGCTGTTCTCTGACAAAAATGACTGGCGGACACCATCCTGTTTTTGACAAGGAGGGCAAGGCTCCGGTCGCTTACGAGCATGCCTCATCGCTAACAGACCACGACCGAATCTCGCAGCGCTCCCTGGAAACACACACCTGTTTCTGCACTAAAAATATCAAGGAACAATATCTAAGTCCATCTGTCACTTATGAGATTTGTACATTAATATATTTTAACAATTTATTCATGTGATAGCAAAGCTGAATATTATGAATATGCTTAATATATTGGAAACATTGCTACATTTATTATAAAGATACTTTGATGAATAGAAAGTTCAAAAGAACAGCATTTACTTGAAACATAAGAAGTAGAATTATTTTGTACAATTATTAATGCCTTTACTGTCACTTTTGATCAATTTAATGCTTCCTTGCTAAATAAATGACTGCTCAGTGGAATTATTGAGCCACAAGTAAACAGGCAACTTTGGCCATAGCGGTTGGCTATAATTGAATTCAATATTATCTTTTATGTCAGGGAAGGAAACAAAGAGAGCTTGCTGATATGAGTAGGCAGCCATAAAAGGCTGGCTTCAGTGCTTTTCTATGCAGTCTGCAAAATCCTTTGAGGTTCGGCCTTGCTTTGAGATTATTAAGTTGGAAATACATCAAAGAATCAAGCAATGAATTGCCCATTATTGCCAAATTATTACTGTTTGGAGATGCAGCCAGGATTGTGTGCAGCAATGTTTCTCTCTCCACCCTTTAATACTTTCCTAGATTTCCGTCATGGGCATAATGCCTGCTGCAAAATAAGCAGCAAATGTGCAATTTAATAACAGAGCGACTGTACGTTGCGAGGATCACACCCTTCCATTCTAATGTACAAATTCCTTAAAATCGTAACCTAATAAACTGGCTGAGCTCTGATTTTCTGACAAGAGATGCACCTTGTGTATATCCCGCTTAAAAATGTCTACAATTACAATCACAAAGAACCGCAGTGGTCGCCGTGATTTTGCCAAGTAAGACATGTTCCTGGATCTACATCTTTTGTTGATCCTGGATCAACATTACTGTCCAAAAATACAGACTTAACCCAATCCCTACCCCTAAACCTAACCTTACCCATAATTTATTCCTAAAATCAGAGGGAAATGATAGCTGATTAACAAGGGTGTAGAAGCACCTAATCCTGATTGTAAGCCTAAAACTGACATTTCCTGAAAAGTTATCTCTCAGTTCTAATTGGTTGATGGGAATGACAGGAACATGTTGTACTTGGTCAAATCACGCTCACCTCTGTCACTAGTGTTAGGTGAATTATTGGGCATTTTATTCCACATAAGAATCTGTGAAAGAGTAAATAAGGCTGCAACTGGTTTTCAAGCAATGGCAAAATTGGCCCCGGTGTGTAAAAAAGGAGGCGGTAATGATTTTAACGTCTCGCCTATAAATTAAAGTCAAATAGCCATTTCAACCGCTAATGGATACATAATTCCAGAGTTATAATTGTACTCCATTAGGCCATTTACTAGCCTCTGTCCCTGAAAGAGTACCTGGAGGACTGGAAAGCCATGAAGAGGCCCTGTGGTCTTCAAAGCTGAAGTACCATCATGTACATCAGATAAATTTCGGCCGTTGTCAAATGCCTCTGTTCACCCGCAGAAAGAGCACCGTATAATCTCGAGCACCCAGTTCACGTCCATTCTTTACTATTCCTCCTTCTTTCAAAGCTTTGGCAAGCTTTAAGCCGTGCCTGACAGGTCTATTTCGCTGTCCTTCACAGTCAGTATGTGCGGGTCCCGGGAGCTCCAGTTGGCTGCTGACCCTCCAGGGGATTATGTCTCTACACTAACCTGTGTGAGAGAGGGTTGAAGGGGTAATTAAAACTAAATAATAAAAGTTGCTCTTCAATCCAGGGGTGAAATTTCAGATCAATGAAGCCAGAGGGAGGGCAGCCGTTTCCTGCCCTAGGCGCACACCGCTTCACACAGCGTAATTCAAACACTAGGATACCGACTCAGTCATCACAAATCCATTTTCTTTCTGAAACCATTGACATATTGAGTTAATAACCAAGGTTATTTCGTCACCGTCACCAGAAAAAAAAAAGACAATTAAAGAATATTGTCTATGTAAACTTAGACAGAAACAACACTTACAACAATATACATATATATAGAAACAATTAGTTCTTGCGGGGAAAAAAAAAACACCCACAACATTCATAACAGCCTGAAGGTAGTTTAAGGTGATTGCATTTGTTTCTTTGCTACAATACTATTGTTTTCACAATGCACCTGAAAGCTTTAATACTGAAAACAAGTGTTGGAAATGTTAATTCTGCTCTAAATATAAAAGCTACGAAGTCAGTCTTGAAGTTACAACTAGCCATGATTGCATGGCAAGAAAAAGAAAAGAAAAAAAAACAGAAAAGCAAACAATTCTTTGTGCTCAGGAAAACATAGTGCTTCATGTCATTGCAAACACGATGAAAGAGAATAATATGCATGATTAAACTAAGCTTTTTGCATAAATAAAGAACAAATTCAATAAGGAGGTCCATTGCTGCTTTGGTATTTGCCACTGCAGCATGTTACAAATTGTTGTTTTGGCTCTTGGTAAAATGAATGTTTTTTATTTCAATAAAGGGAATAAAGGAAAAAGGACAATGTCACACAAGGGCTGTTTCTGAAATGAAACTAACCTTTTATCTTTTGTGTTGCCATACAATGACATATCTACAGTAATACCTCAGTACCTTGCTGGAGGATTATCATATTTATATAAATGATTACCATTTCATGATAACAAGCCATTCAGAATTGAACTGAGATTAAAATGCTGTTTAAATTCCAAAATTTGATTTGAATCTGAATTGATGCAGCAAACAGTAAGAAAACATGTTATCATATATAAAACATAAGGGCTACTTTCATAAATTAACTTTGACTATGGTGGACAAACATTATTTCCTAGATGCTTTAATTTACCCCACATTCTTCAAAATGCGGAGCCAAATAAAATAAAGCAGGCTTACAAGGTTTGTTTGAATTGCAATTCAGTAAATTCAGACTTCTGAAGGCTTGGAATATAGAGCAAGAGACTTATGGACCACTTTTATGGTGCCTTTGAGTCCTTTTCTGAGGCTTGAAAGCTTCTGTCCCATGGGGAATAATTGCAAGGAAAGAGCAACCAGTACAATTCTCCTTTTGTGCTCCACAGAAGAAGTAAAGTCATACGGGTTTGGAACAACATGAGGGTGACAGAATGTTCATTTTATTTGAATTATCCCTTTAATTCAACATCATATAGGGTGTGGCCAGTTCAAATAGAATTCTAACTTCTAAACTGTAAAAGGAGTCAATTTATACATTCTACATTTTACCCAAGTCTGGAATCATGATAGCTACTTTTTTCTTAGTAAAGCAATACCTCTTTAAAACATGAATAAGACTGACCATGATTTTCCCACTCCATATGCTAATCTAGGCTACTCCTGTCTCACTGGGAGATATCATTAATCCTCAATACATTTTTTCAGTGTTGCAATCAACAGAGACTGAAGTGTCATTTGTACTTTCAGACTGACCTGGTCTTTCTTCCCTGGTGAGTTCAGCAGGAGTGTGAACATAAAAGCCAGCAGTGAAGGGTCAGTTCCTTGCCTGAAGGGGTTTGCCGTTACACCGCAGGGCCTGACGAGCTTTTCTTAGAGCGCTGCATGGAAGAGATGAAAACTCATTTGTTGGTGGAAACCACAGAGAATTATTCCACAATACAAGTTATCTTATTGCAACGGCAACATAAGACCTTCTATGCCACTCTTGATGACTGTTGAATGAATGAATTTCATATTTATACAAATCATACCTCAATCCCATAATTAATTTTGATTGCGGTTATAGGGGTTGTCTCTGGGAAACAATTTCAGGATTAATATTCTCTAGAGCAATACTGCTCATATTTATTGCTTCTGGCAGTCACTCTATAATCATTACTTATTATGTATTATTTCAGTTCCCTCAACTCTCAAAAATGACATTTTAGTGTGCTATTACAAAATGCTATTTTAAACTGAACAATGCCTTCTATGAAATGGCAGCTCCAATGGGTTTGTAAGAGCACCTGAAGAAAAGGCACTTTTTCATCAATTACTACCAATCTTTGAGCTACTGAACAATTGGAGTGCAAGGATAAGTTTGTTGCGAGCTGTATTTTATAAGCATGCAAGTGACATGTCAGTGAAATGAGATGGTAACTATGCACTCACCCTTTGCCACAGACACTGCAGATCTATGAGAGAGTGAGCCTTGTTGCTAGGATACAGAGCATGGCCCCTTAAAGGGAGCGCTGAAGAATGGAGAGAATTGGGAAGAGAGAGATTTCTTGAAACTAATGGCTTTTCGATTAATTTTGAAATAGAGCTGATCAATGGAAATAACTACACATAACTATACTGGTTTATTTTTTGTTCAATTCGCTTTCTCCCTGACCTACAAAACCCTGCAGAGGAGGCAATAACAAACACTATACACAGAGACTACTGCTTTTGTCTGCTTTAAACACTAAAGTTATATTATATGTAAGGAATAATGTACAGTGCTGTGAAATAAACCATGACAGATTGATCAAGATACCGGCGGCTACTCAGCAGATGAATAATTATGTGGAGATGAACTATGGATTTGGACTGAAATGACCTGAATCCTAAAGCTTCTTCTAAGAGCAAGACAGAACCACCAAGATGAACACAAAATAAATCAAGAATCAAGCAAGATTCAAGACAAACAGGAAAAAATTCTAAAGCTTCTGCCTTTAAATAATAAAAATAGTAAATTTAAACAAACAATGTATGTACATAACAGTTATTGACAAGATGAACACCGCAACAGTATTAAAGTAATACATCCTCTGAGATGTCTCTTAATATAATCAATAACTGAGACACAACATAAATGAGATTTGTAAGAAATGTGATAAGAGAGACATGACAGCAGTGCCAGTTTCAGTTACCGAGATCAGCGGTCTGATATACAGTGTGTGTTTCCATCAACAAACATGTATATTAAAGGGATAGTTCACCCAAAATTAAAAATTTAGGGGGGGTTAATAAAGACCTTCTGAAGCTAAGCGATGCCTATCTGTAAGAAAAATATCCATATTTAAAACTTTATAAACTGTAATCTCTAGCTTCTGCTAACTGTTGCATGCTCGTTCACAAGAGTTATGTAGCTATAACGAGTAGCTATGTTGAAGCATTACGGATATACACACGAACGCACCATTTTAACACTAATAAAATGTAGAGTATAGCTAAAACAATTCTCTTCTTCATGTGGTTTTTCTTTGCTGTAAACAAAACTTGGTTCTCACAAGACTAACATTTACTCACCAGTATATGCTTACACTACGCCTACGTCCTACGTCATTCGCTAGAATGCCACTCTCTCGTGAATGTGCGTATGACAGTTAGCGGAAGCTAGAGATTATGGTTTATAAAGTTTTAAATATGAATATTTTTCTTAAACAAATGCATCACTTTGCTTCAGAAGGTCTTTATTACCCCCCCCAATTCAAAATCTCGATCCCCATTCACTGCCATTATAAAGTTTGGAAAAGCCTGTACCAATCATAGTCGAGTTAAAAAATTAAATTGTGACATCTATCAAATATCTGCAAAATCTGTTAAACAGTCAAGTTGCTATTTTTTTATTACACGCTCACTGTCGTGACTGTTCAACAGATTCTGTGGATATTTTAAGTTTTCATAAGTGAAACGGTCTATGCAAAAATATGCTAATTTATATTAGGTTTATTTATGTTTTTGTTAGTTTGAAGGTGTGACACATAAGCTTTGCTTAGGTAGCTGTACTGAAATAGCTTTCTGTCTGCCTGTCAACAACAGCTCTGACCCCATAACCCCTTGTCTTAATTACATGTAGGATTAAAATGGATTGTCGTCCTTTAGAGATCCATTGTGAATTTTATTAGACAGCCTGGTTGCAAGGTCCTTGAGTGGATAATTAAAACAGAAAGGCAGTTTAGGTGATGAATTTAAACATTCTGCCATTGAAATTATTCAAATGGTTAAACAGTTCTAGGGCATCATATGGGAGCTGTTATCTTCTTATTAATAAAAATAAATGTGGAATAAAAAAAGAAAATGTGGTGAAACATGCCTCGGCGAATCAATCTTTGGTATCCCCGTGGACAGTTTGAAGGTTCTTTTGGAGTGCAGGTGCTCCTGGCACTTCTGTACCATTTATTCTCCACCTTTCGGCCATGCCATTTAGTTTCTCCCCAAGTAACAGCAACAGGGCCAATCAGAGATGAGGAGAGCAGCTGTGTTGAGTTGCACTCCCTTGCTCGGAGTGGTTTGTTTTAAATGTTTGTGTGACAGGAGCGGGGCATCATTAGGGAACTTGCACACATGAGCGCTGGCTGAGAATGCAAAGACCTGCTTATGCTGACAGAAAACAGGATGGCCTCCTCACATACTCTGATCTTGATGTCTTCGTCAGCCAGATAATCGATAGATCTGAGGAACTGTAAGGAACACTTGCCACCACTGAGACCTGGCAAAGAGCATTTAAAACAGCTTGTTAGTAAAACACATTTTGCCCTCTGCTACATAAAAAAAGAGAGAGTTTTATCTGATGAGATGAGCTCACAAAATTACAGCCATGTCGAATAATCTTCAGTTTTACTAAATTAGCAGAGGCCATTTGCATTTTGGAATGCATAAATATACCCGTGAGATTTTCTCAGATGATGTTTTGTAGGAGGCTCTCCGATTTCCCATGCAAAATGCAGTGACCCTTCTAACCCAAGACAAATGGAATCATCTATAGGCTTAAAATTCTAATCATTCTGAGATGATTGAAATTGGTAACACTTTCATTCATAATATTAACACATTTTAAATGATAAAGGGCTTAAGATATCATTAGTTCAATCCAGTGGTGGACAGTAACGGAGTAGCTTTACTTCGTTACTGTACTTAAGTACATTTTTCAAGTATCTGTACTTTACTGGAGTCGTTTTATTTTGAGTAACTTTTACTTTTACTTCACTACATTCCAAAGCACAAGATCGTACTTTTTACTTCACTACATTTCATAAAACATATCGTTACTCCTTATAATATATCACGTGCTCCGAGACGCAGAAGCGGTGTCTGATTCAAGAACGAACTGATTCTTTTCAATTAACCTTTTAAATCGGTTCGCAAATCGCTCACTCGAGTAAAATTGAAAAAGGAGTACTTTTACTTTTACTGGAGTAATATTTTATTATACGTATCTGTACTTTTACTCAAGTACTCGATTTGTGTACTTCGTCCACCACTGGTTCAATCAAATATGGATGTCACAAGGATTATAAGTAACTATAAGGTTTACAAACTCCTCAAAAACGTTATATGACCTCAAAAACATTTTACAGTTTATTAATCTCAGTTTTTGTTGGTCTTAACAATGGTTTGACATTTCTGTAGGCTACCACATGAATTATTTAGTGTTTCATAATTGTTTTACTGTTTAAATTTAGCCAAAACGCTAATAATTGATAGTTTAACAGCAGGTTCCGCTGTGACGACTTACCCCATACAGTGTGACAGCATTCTCTTCTATTGAGGAATGTTTTCATGAAATGTTCAATGAACTCTGTTTTCAATAACAGTGGAAATGTTCAATAGTTTTCTATAGTCAATGTATGTAGCAATAGAAAACTGACCTTCAAAAATAAAGTTAGCCAGAGATATAGTCACTGGAGTAAAATGGGTGACAACTTGTCTTTGTTTTGGTGGAAATAAACTGGAAACTATTTGATAAAAGTTCACTAATTACAGGGCATTATTTGCACATTAGAAGGATTGACTGGATTACTTTGTAAATGCTCTTGGTGTAAACATTTGTAAAGCCTTTTTGTGAGTAATGATACATCAGGTTTTAATGTCGCAGAATCCTAAAGGCAAATAAAATGGAATGGAAATGCTAAAATATAATGTGTCCCATATTTTAACCAGGCTAAATAAAGACAATTACAATGTGGTTTTCAGGTTTCTGTTCACTGTTAGTGTAATCAGTGTCAGAGTGGTCTGGATGACAAAATTACAGCACCTCAGCACTAAAACTAGCATTTTAAATGTCATCGAGTTTTCTGCACATACTACTGTGGCTGTCTGATTAGCACTTCTTAAGAGGAAGACAAAATTGGCAGCTTTCAAGAGAGCAAGTTTGATGACTTAAGCATTTATAAAAGTCAGGCATGCACAGTACTTCTGAATGTTACATGACAAGGTAACATAATAAAAATTCTCCTCTAAAGATTCAGTTTTGCTGAGGACTTGCGTTCAGAAAATGACCTGATTAAGTGAACTGAATGAAAATGCAAAACCTTGTAGAGTATTGACATGATGCTGGACAGATTTATCTCAGCACAGAATGTCTATACCTAATGTATTTTTTCTCAAACAAATGATACTGGAAATATGTCTAAATATTTGAAATAAATAAATAAAGATCATGTATATTCTACACCCTGGACAATTTAAGACAAGACTGTGTTCAATCCCAAAAAGCAAATCACACATTCTATGCATATATGTATAACAAATATTGTATATAAATAAAATATTCTTTTAAAAACATTAGTTTTTATTGAAAAAAAAAAAA
>NW_015649998.1:1970774-1979623 GCF_001515625.1 Sinocyclocheilus rhinocerous
GGCCAGGGGTGTTTTTACTCCACAGACAAGGTTTGAGAAGAAAAAAATCATATAATATATAATCATATATAATTATATTTTCCTTAAAATGTTCTTCCTAACTTCAGGCCTTATTCTCATGTCATATATAACTGTGATGTTCTGCAAAACAACAAGCTTTAAAACACTTTTTTCTTACTGGTGAAAATCAGATGGTCAAATCTGTTTTCTCTCAGGTACATCGCAGTGTAAGCTTCATAGTGAACATTACTACATCACTCTCGTCAACGTAGTCCATATCAACAACAAAAATATATCTTGACTCCATATAGTGGTTATTTTGGGAAAATCCCAGGTATTTTGAGCAGTAGGATTATAAAAAATATGTGCTAATATAAAATTAAATTAAGTAGACTATATAAAATTGCTAAATAAATCTATCAGTACTTTTTTACTTAAGTACATAAAAAATCTAGTACTTTTGTACTTTCACTCGAGTAAAATTGAAAAAGGAGTACTTTTACTTTTACTGGAGTAATATTTTATTATACGTATCTGTACTTTTACTCAAGTACTCGATTTGTGTACTTCGTCCACCACTGGTTCAATCAAATATGGATGTCACAAGGATTATAAGTAACTATAAGGTTTACAAACTCCTCAAAAACGTTATATGACCTCAAAAACATTTTACAGTTTATTAATCTCAGTTTTTGTTGGTCTTAACAATGGTTTGACATTTCTGTAGGCTACCACATGAATTATTTAGTGTTTCATAATTGTTTTACTGTTTAAATTTAGCCAAAACGCTAATAATTGATAGTTTAACAGCAGGTTCCGCTGTGACGACTTACCCCATACAGTGTGACAGCATTCTCTTCTATTGAGGAATGTTTTCATGAAATGTTCAATGAACTCTGTTTTCAATAACAGTGGAAATGTTCAATAGTTTTCTATAGTCAATGTATGTAGCAATAGAAAACTGACCTTCAAAAATAAAGTTAGCCAGAGATATAGTCACTGGAGTAAAATGGGTGACAACTTGTCTTTGTTTTGGTGGAAATAAACTGGAAACTATTTGATAAAAGTTCACTAATTACAGGGCATTATTTGCACATTAGAAGGATTGACTGGATTACTTTGTAAATGCTCTTGGTGTAAACATTTGTAAAGCCTTTTTGTGAGTAATGATACATCAGGTTTTAATGTCGCAGAATCCTAAAGGCAAATAAAATGGAATGGAAATGCTAAAATATAATGTGTCCCATATTTTAACCAGGCTAAATAAAGACAATTACAATGTGGTTTTCAGGTTTCTGTTCACTGTTAGTGTAATCAGTGTCAGAGTGGTCTGGATGACAAAATTACAGCACCTCAGCACTAAAACTAGCATTTTAAATGTCATCGAGTTTTCTGCACATACTACTGTGGCTGTCTGATTAGCACTTCTTAAGAGGAAGACAAAATTGGCAGCTTTCAAGAGAGCAAGTTTGATGACTTAAGCATTTATAAAAGTCAGGCATGCACAGTACTTCTGAATGTTACATGACAAGGTAACATAATAAAAATTCTCCTCTAAAGATTCAGTTTTGCTGAGGACTTGCGTTCAGAAAATGACCTGATTAAGTGAACTGAATGAAAATGCAAAACCTTGTAGAGTATTGACATGATGCTGGACAGATTTATCTCAGCACAGAATGTCTATACCTAATGTATTTTTTCTCAAACAAATGATACTGGAAATATGTCTAAATATTTGAAATAAATAAATAAAGATCATGTATATTCTACACCCTGGACAATTTAAGACAAGACTGTGTTCAATCCCAAAAAGCAAATCACACATTCTATGCATATATGTATAACAAATATTGTATATAAATAAAATATTCTTTTAAAAACATTAGTTTTTATTGAAAAAAAAAAAAATACAATTATGTATTTTTAAATATTAGAGTAAATTGGCTAAGTGAAAAGTTGCTTAGTGCTTACATATTTTATTTTACATCCACTGCAACAATCTTTATGTTGTTTACCAGTCTCATTTAGATTCTTTAATAATTTAAACTGGATCAATTATCAAATTGATGCTTGTTGTCAGACCAGAATATGCTAAGCAGCAGCAGCTGCAAAAGTTCAGGTTAAACAAATGATCATGAATTTATAAGTGGAAAAACCCTCCGAGAACGAAGTGCCCATATTGAGTCATCATATTTCACTTAAAGATAAGAAAAACTAGGGCGAAAGGGCAAATAGTTTGTTCAACTACACTGAAGAAAATAGAAAAATCTGGTCCGACATGTTTTACAAATGCTTAAGGATTTAAAAAAAATACATATTGGCACTTATCTCCAGAGGACAGGTTCTCAGGTTTGCAGTAAATAAATGCTACCCAAGGCAGTTTTCTGTGAAATTGGCACATGTTTGACATAGCGCTGAAACTATGCTATAAAGCAATTGATTTTAACCAGGTCGAGGCCTCCAGAAGGCAATCAGATTGTTGTTTAAGAGACGTTTATATACAATTGCCTCAGATGATATAATATGTAACTGCGTAAATGAAAAAAGATGACTGATATCTCCATGAATAGCCTGAGAATGTGTCTTGAATGTCCTTCACCTAATAACCAACCAAGTTCTTCCAGCAACACAGCACATATAGTATTACTAGCTAAATAACCTTGTTGCATCACACATTACAAATTACATGTCTGTTTTACACCGAATACCATCCATCAAGACAAAACTGATGCTTGTACAAAATGGTGGTGAGATATGAGAAGACGACAAAGATGTTTTATAAAAAGAATAGGGAAAGCATTATTCTTTCTGTTCATTTTAATATACTCGACTGTCTTTTATGTCGAATGTGAGAAATATGACCGGAAAGTGACAGGCGCCATTGTGATGAGTTCGGTACATTCCCAGCCCAAGAGGCCATGATTCACAGCGATTTAATTGGAATAATGTATGAAATGAGTCATGCTTGCAGCCAGGAACGTTAACTCCCAGCTTCGCCAGTCTCGACAGAGATCAATGCACCTAACCTCAATTCAAGAAAACATCCTTTAATGGATACCCTGGGGAAGCCTACCAAGCTTCTACCCTCCACTTATTTATTTATTTTTTAATTTGCGCGACTGTAGTGCACACTTTCTAATTACCCACTGGAGCACAAAGGGGCTTGTGTCAGAATGCAATTTTTAAATCCCATCACGCTAAACAGTGGCGTTTTATCATCTTCATTCAACTTGTGATGTTCAGGTTTATAGTCTCTTTCATGCCTTGATAGTTATGGGGGAACATGTTCAGACAAGAGCTGTAAAGTAACTTGTGCTGTGGTGAAGACACTCTCAGACTAACAGCACAACATCTTGCATTTATAGGGAGCCTAATGCTTGAGATTAATGGGGTGTTGCAATGATGCCATAATGTAATGGAGTTTTAGTACAATAAGTGACATAGTTTTAATCTCTCTGAAAATTGCTAAAACAAGTGTGACCTTTGGAGACGGTCTTTTACTTCTCACTTTCTTTCATTTCAGAAGGAAATTAAATACATGCTTTTAGCTTGTTTAGCCATGACAAGACACTCTTTCTCCCCATTTTTGTGGAGGTTTTCTCGACCTCTATATAAGAGAGTGTGAATTCCAGACACACTGTAGCTGATTTCTGCAGATTATATTAAAAACCCTGATGAATGGGAAGAAAAAGCAGTCAGAATAGAAGGCCAGCATTTTATATCTGAGCTTTTATGTGAGATGTAATTTTTTTGTCCACTTTCTTCAAAATAATAAGAGATGAGATTCTACGAGAAAGCTTTTTTTTTTAATGGCGAAAGCACAAAAGGTATTTCACCTGATGTTTTCTATAAACCTAAAAAAAGAAAGAATATAAAAAAGAATATATCTTCATACGTACAGGATACAGATCTTTACATTGGATCTATAAAGAAGTAGACAAATATATCCTTAAAATCTTACTTTTTAATGTTATGAGCTGCTTATAACTGGGTTAATGTGGTCTGGGTTCTATGTCAACCAACCGGTCCGTGTTGGCATCTGTCTAATTTGACAAGCTAATATCAAGTTACAGATGAATTTGCAGCCAAATGCTGTAGAATTTGATTGGTCAACAACAAAAAGGATTGAAAAATCTTTTCTGAGCCTGACTCTAGGGTTAGCTGAATTGTAATATTAGCATATAGCATTGTTTTTCTCTTGCTGTATACTATTAGAACTGACCTGTGACCCATCTTTGACACTGATCTAGATATTCCAAAATGAGATGAGTAATAATTCATTGCGTTTCATGCACACTTCACATAGCTCAGAGTATGTTATTCATACACATCGTTTACATGCAGATGCCAATGTTATTAGAAACAAGACAATTAATAGCCACATTAGAAATTTCTCTCATTGCAGTCTCGTCCATAGTGCCGACCAGCTGTTGAAATAAGCAAACACATTACAGCATCTTCGTATAGCCCACATCAATTATTCATTCCAGAATACCATTATATTTCTCTGTCTACTTTTTATTACCACACTGAATTTCCTTTCACATTGATATTATAATGAGTACCTGAATCCAGCAGCCACCCATGCTGGCTACATCCTCTCATTTGTATTTACTTTCTCAGCTTAGTGTCACATATTATGAAAGGATTAGGTATGATTTATGTCTTCCAATTCATGAAACCGAACACAACTACTAGGTATTCCAAACTCGTACCCCAAACAATATATATCACTATAAATTGCATTATGCTGCTTTCAACCCGGATGTTAAAATGTGCTGAATATTAGCTAAACGAACACAATCCAGCCGAACGTAAACCAAAATTCAAAGAGTACTCGTTGTCTTTACTCTCAAGAGCTGCAAGCATTGATTTGCCAAAGTCTTTCTTTCTCCTTGCCTCATGATGTGCCCCTTTATAAGACTACTACCTGGCCAGACTCCCCACCAGTCAACACTCCTCTGACAGGCAACATGATCAAAAGCCAGAACTGTCACCACCTCACATTGGCTCTTTAATCGCTCTGAGGGGGAAAGGAGGGTGGGAGATCTACTTTGGAGCTGTCACTGTGCTCTTTTTCATACTTTTATACAGCCATTAAAGCAGCCGAGACGGAAGCGGGCAGATGGAGCAGGCGAACCAACAGCACACAAGAGATGCTTTGCAAATCCACCCTCGGTGTATACTAATGACTAGTTAGCGCTTTCCGATTTCACCTGTCATTTCGTTACTGTTTAGGGTTAACGAAAGCAGGAAGCTGGCTATTGTGCCGTGTGGATTATTTGGTTTGATTACCGAGGGAAGGATTTTCACTTCAGATGGCCTACCACAAGTGTTTGTGATTGGAGTTAATCGCACGCCTGCTCCTAATTTATATTTCAGACTCGCGACTGCATCGAAGAATTTACCATTCCAAGGTATAAATTATATTGTCAGACTGCGGAAGCTGAGCGATTCAACAGGTCATGTTCATCCAAGAGAAAGTGGAAGTGAGAAACAGATTTGCTTCCTTATTAAAGGAAATCACTCTAAGGTAGTCAGATCATGTGCCACAGGCCTTCATTATCCTCTTCTCATGTCCAAATCATTATCGCAGGCTTTGAGAATTTGCCCCAGTTATTGCGAATATGAATAAGGGGATATCACAAAGCAGGAGTTTACAAGCAATAATCTATACTTACGAAATGAATCAGTGAAATTGGATCAATAATACTCCTCTTACCCCAGCGTTATTCTATTCCATTAGATGTCATTACAAGTTGTTTGTGTAGATAAACTGAAGACTGACTAAAAGAACTAAGCATGACTGATGACCGCAGAGTGTCTCAACGCTCCGAACGTGAGCCGAATGAATCATTTGAAGCAGTAAATTAGCATTTAAGTCAATGATTTTCACTCACCACTGTTTCCAAGTGCCGAGAGATTTCACAGTCACTGGCTCATATACGTTTCGCAACCCTCAGATACAGTACTTCACTGGGACCTTCACAGTTCAAAAGTGGCCACGCTGTCGTCAGCGAGTATCCTTTGTCGTGAGAGTCACTTTAACAATCATTATGGAGAAAAGGTTAATTAGATTCCACCTGATTATAAGCCACGCTCATGTACAGACGACTGGCATACAAACATGCTTTTGACACCCTTGCCCAAGCTGACTGCCTGTCACAAGCCTGACGGATCAATGGCGTTATTCATTCATGCACAATGGAATCTATGCTGCCGTCCCCTCACGGCGCCACATTCAATGGCTCTCTTACTACATCACATTAAGCACCAATTACTCACTAATTAAAAAAGATCAGTGCATTGGGCTCGTACAACGAGCAAATTAATACATTTGATAGGATTAGTTGCCTCAGAGATTATTGAAAATGTATTCAACTATCAATGAAGGTGCACTAAGGGTTTGATGGCTAATTGATCCCGAATGGGAAAATATTTGCAAAGTGTTACTGAAGAAATGTGAAAAACGGAAACATCACTGAAGAGCCTGACATTTAACTGGCTTTGACAGATTTCAATAGAAGATGCTTTTTCTTTAACCATTTGGCAAACATGACCTTATTATACCGTACGAGAATGAAGGAATTTGGCACAGATCTGACAAAACTGCAGCGCTGACGCACTTCTTTTTAAATGAAATTGGTTTTAAAAATATGAAGTGATATGATAGCTGATATGGCCTTGATGTTCTTAAGAGTCGGCATGACAGAGGAAGAATCTGATCTCTATCGGCCGCTCCATCTTAAAAAACGTCAGACGTACAACGCTGCTAGCTCATAAACAGAGATCAGGGTTCAGATTGCTTGATCGGTAATTCGGCAAAGCTAATCTCCCCCTGCAAGAACCTTTTAAATACTCACGCTGTAAACACTTTGCATTAGATTTAGTGCTGGAGTAATTAAAAAAAAGTAAAAACGTCAGAAGAAATAAAATGCCGTATTTCCATACAGGCTCAAAATGCAAGCTGGCACTGAAAACGAGAGCTAATCAGGTATTAATGTATGTAAATGTCAAGTGAAAAATAGCCCAAGTTCAAAATGCATTAGTTTCCCAATAACAGGAACAGGTCTCATTATATTACCTGTGCAAATGTCAAGTCCTGTGATGTCGAGATGACACAGCTGGGGAAAATGGAAGAAAGGACAAGAGTCAGCCGAAAAGTGGAGTGAAGGTTTGGCTTGTTTAGTGATGGTGTGTTAGCCTTAGGGCTTACCTCTCTGTCAGTATATTTTAGACGGGCGATGTCTTGAAAGGTGCACTGCACTGTCTAGATAATTTCAGTCAAGAGAGGCCAAAACAATAGCATCAACTGCACTTGAAATGCAATCCTGTTTAGCATGTTTATTTCCTCAAGGGGCATTCTTATACATCTAGATAGAGCTAATTTGTAGGGGGTAGTGCACTTCTGCTTATCCGCTCTGAATACATGACGAAACACCATCAGAAAAGATGCACACACTGTATACAATTTTATCTTTTCAAGATCTTTGTCTAAGCCATTTTTTATACATTTCACTAGATCTAAGTTGCAGCTGGTGGCACTTTCTACAGATACGGTACACTTTGGTGCCACTTGACCTTTATAAAAAAGCATTAGAGGCACAAATACCATGTTTTTTTGTTTGAACTGTTTTTTGAGGACTATAAAATATGTATTAACTATTAAACAATTATGTAACAAAAGCCTGAGATCCGTGCAGCTACCGTTGGATCATCTGGTTAAAATGAGAGATAAAGCTGTGTGTCCTCAGCATAGCAATGGTAGGAGAAGCCATGTGCCTGTATGATGGGTCCCAGTGATGTAGTGTATATGGAGAAGAGGAGGGGTCCAAGAACTGATCCCTGAGCAACCCCAGTGACCAGTCGGTGTGCTTTCAACTAGGGCTATGAAGAGATTTAACAAACTAAATTATTCACATTGGTTTCTGTGAATAATCACAATTAATCACACCGGTAACTACTTCTACATCCCTAATCCTACTCAATACCTAAACTTAACAACTACCTTACTAACTATTAATAAGAGGCACATTTGGAGTTTGAGGCAAAAGTCGTACTGTAGTTAATGGTTTGTTAATAGTGAGAATTGTAACTTGTTAAGTTTGACCATAACACCTAATCATAAATATACAGTAATTACACACTGAATCTCTAAATGAATAGGATCAACATAAGCAATTATATTTTACATAGTACTTGTTTAATGACAATTTTTCTATAAATACATTTGATATTTTTTTATCTTAAATTTTGAGGATAAAATTACCAAATATAATCATCCAAGAATCATTTATAAGATTTAAATAACTGCAAATGATCAAGCTATTATTTTTATTTATCTTTAACAACAATAACAATCATCCCATAAACTCATAATGCAACTAATAATAATAATAATTCATTTAACTTTATTTTTGAGACATAACACTTACCTGTTTGAATGAGAGAAGTCAAAATTAAAATATTTATATATTTTTTAGTCTTGATATTTTTATACAAGGTTTGATTCTCTCTATATGATGTGAGTGTTGCAAGTATTGATACTTCTATTCATGTTTCCACCTGTGTGGCTTCATCTATGAGATCAATTTCTATTAACCAGTTAGCCAAATGAAAACTGCAACATGCAAGAATGATATAGCACAAATAGTCAAGAATGAACATCTAACAATAGCCACAGTAAGTGAAAGAAAAACGTCCCAGGTTACGTATGTAACCATGGTTCCCCGAGGGAACGAGACGCTGCATCGGAAAACGCTAGGGGAACGCCTTCAGCGATACCAAGCTCTGAATCATATGTGTAATCAGTCGAATCGATGGGGGAGACGTCAGAGGCGGGTGACGTC
>NW_015649998.1:1986837-2009819 GCF_001515625.1 Sinocyclocheilus rhinocerous
GCTTCCTCGACTGAAGCACGACCCTCAGATCGGGCCTCGCCTTAGAAGCCCCCGACTTAGAGCGCCGCCGTCCTCGGTCCCGCTGCGGGGGAGCGCGAGAGGCAACGCTCTGTTTTTGGACCTCCCTATATGAGGAGCTGGTACCCGGCTGGGGCTGCTCCCGCCCAGCAGCCCCCAGAGCTATAGAACGGAGAGGGAGAAACCGCTGGAATGCCGCCGCCTGTTTACGAGTCTCCTGGTATCTGTCGATGACGGAATCGACGGCGTCGCCGAACAGACCAGAAGGCGCAAGCGGGGCATCCATAAGGCAGACCATAAGTTTGCTTTTCTGCGGTTCAGTCTGTTTCTCTGCAGGCCACTCAATGTTCAGCTTGGCAGCCGCACGAGTAACTACCTCCATTAGCTCCTCATATTGTGGGGATTGAGGGGGCGAATCCTCGACGCTCTCCACATCAACCTCCTCGGAGGAAGATAGGAGAAGCGCCGAGCCCGCTCTCCGGGGGGAAGTAGCCGCAGAACGGGCTTCCGATCCCAGCGAGCGGGCAGTGGATCTGGCAGGTGAGGAAGAAGATAGGGACTCGCCCGTCTCCATTCCCTCCACCAGATCCAGCTGCGAACCCCACGAGTGCAGGTGCCTCTTCGCCTCGGCGGAAGCGGCGCCAGCACCGTGAGGAACGCTGGTGAAGGCTCCCTCCTCAAAGAGAGCCTTCCGGGAGCGAAGCAAACGCAGTGGCAACTGCTCACAATGCGGACAGTCGGCCCTCTCGAGAGCCGACGCCGCGTGCTCCGCTCCCAAGCAGACCACGCACAAACTGTGTGTATCCCCGCTCGTGATGTAGCGTGGGCAGGGAGGAACACAGTCTGTAACGCGATCTGCTTTTTTGTCTTTAGTTTAGACATCTTTTTTCTGCTGGAGCTTATACTTTGAATGCTTGTGCAACTTTTTTTGGACAGACAACAATAAATAAGACTCACAGAACATAAATCGTGACCGACACACACAGAGAGCTTTGCTGAATGACAGAAAGCTAGCGCCGGCTGCACCTCACGTGCTTTTAAAGCTTCCTGGTCATGACGTCACCCGCCTCTGACGTCTCGCCCATCGATTCTGATTACACATATGATTCAGAGCTTGGTATCGCTGAAGGCGTTCCCCTAGCGTTTTCCGACGCAGCTTGAGTTCCCGAAGGGGAACAAGATCTTTGCTTTATGAAGTGAAAAAAAAATCTATATATTGTTTATGTTTTGTCTATTTCATTTTGATAACTAAACTGTTTACATACAGTCACACAAATTATGTTTCTAATTTGCATTTAGACAGCATTTAGTCCCAATTTTTGATAACAGTGCTGCCAATACAGCAAACCTAATTTAAAAGGAAGGAATAAAACATCAAAAATCATATATAATATTTAATCTGAACTCCTGAGGTTGACGGGTTTTTTTTAGTTAAAAAATCAAGCTATTTTCTGCTGTCCTCGTTTAAAAGTGCCTAGCAGTGCCTGGGAAGAAATACACATTCTACACATGCAACAGCAAATCCTCTTTACATGATAATGGAGGTTGAAGAATCATGACTCATCCGTGCTGAGTAAGCACATGGGCTTTTGCGGTTAGGGTCACAGGATAAAGTGAATTTTGAGACCATAACATCAGTTATATAACAACATGCATATGGGCCTATATCTGATGACTTAAATGCCAAGCTTTCCCTATGAGGGCAGTAGAAGCTGGCTTAGATAAACAGAATATTTCAGGAAGTGTTGTATGTTTGATCACCAGTGCACTGATTTATGTCCTCTGTACTACCTCTGCATTGCTAATATTAAAGTTAAGCCGAGACAGACATTGTGTATCTGATGTAATGTCTACACAAACTGTGTAAATTGGGAAAACTATGTGCAATGGCAATAAATTACTTCTCGTTTGTGTTAGCAGAGCTGAAATCCAATTTATTCCCACAAGTATCATTTATAGTCCAGATGATGCAGTGTGAATATTAGGATTGTTGTGGTCGCCATTGTCCATGCTCGATCTTGCTCTTAGACTGGTGTATTTTTTTTATTTTTTATTTTTAACTGTTGGGGTTAGTCTTTGACAATACGGTTTTCCGAAATGGATAAAAAGGAAAAGCAGGGTCTCTCCGAGTAATTGGATCAGGTGGTGCGGTTTCACAAAGATAACAAGTCAAACCCATTACCGTTGAATAAGAATGGACAGCCAGCAGATTTGAATTTACTTTTATTATAGTGTGGCTGCATTCATATTTTCAACAGCAGGTGTTTTCTGAAATGCCGGGTGGCGTCTGAGGAACGATGACCTTGGGAAATATCCATAGCGATGGGAGGATGCATTCGGATTTGTTTGAAAGTGTTTCAGATGGCTATCGGCCACTCCAGACCGAGATTAAAACAGAGCAAAATGATAACAGTATTGAACTCACCACACATCAATGCCTGCTATGTGACGGAGTCTGGCCTAAACTCTTTTCTCTATGCACTAGATCCTACTTTTTAAATTTTTTTATTGTGCAGCTGGGGGGAAAAAACACCACGGTGGGTTCATTCATTGTGATGTAATCTCTTGGCGAAGAATGTTAATCTCTCTGTCTCTCATCTGTCACAGTGATGGATCTTATTGTTTCACTACTTTAAGCCTTTATCTTTCATTAAAGTGTGACATTTATTTCACAGAGTGTTTTTCTGCATACGGATGGCCTGAGTTAACACTGGGAAAATAAAGCCATTGAAATGGATGACTTTCCAATACACAGAGCCTTTGGTAGCAAAGAGGAAATGTAGTCATTTTCAAATCTCCCTGGAGACATTCCTGAAATAAATGAGCAAAAATGTTTTTTGTTTTTTTTTGCACTGTTGCTGAAACGGATGGTAGATGTCCCTGAAGGCATGATTGAAAAATTCTGCCAAAAACATTTAAATATCATTTTAATTGTGTCTCGAGACTGCAAAACTGAGCATATTTTATCAGGTATATTTATTATGCTAGCTAATTTAAATTCTCTACATCCTTACAATGATTTAAAGCGTTGATAATTTATGCGTTTACACATCTTTACCTCATAAAGTAGAGGAGGTCTGGGCTAATTGTCACACTTTTTACTCAGGCGAATAAGTCTAGGCTATTGAACTCACAATGTATTGAACTATTGATTTCTACCCAGAAAAAAAGATTTGAACACATTTTGACCTTTTGTTGACACCTTATGGGGTATGTTGTTACAACAGAGACTGCCATTAAACAGCATATTATAAGCTTTTCAGGTAATTTAAAGATGAAAACAATTAATGAAACCATGAATATGTAAAAGGGTAACAAGCAAAGACATAAAAAATGGTTTTTAACCAACAAAAGATGTACTTAATAAATTTATAATAACATTATATAATTAAAAATATGAAAATATGATATAAATATATTAAAACATAATTAAATAATATATAGATAAAAACATTAAAACTATATAATTATATATAATATACATATAAAATGTTGGCTTTAAAACATCTGTTTTGAAGCCAACACAATACTTATATCACTAGCATTTGTTTCTAGAAGAGCTTCATGTGATTAGTGACAGGGTTATTTTACAGAAAAACATATGTCGGTATGAGAAAACATTAAAAACATTCATTTGAGCTCATTCCAGCAGGATTCCATATGGGAGTAATATCGTTTCTTGCTGAATAATGTTGCTGGGATATTCATCTTATTTAAATTTTTCCATGTCACAGTGGCCGTATCTCTGTCCTTATATTAATAAAGGGAGATAAACGAGTGCATATTGGCAAATCAGATGAGAAAAGTTATGAATCAAATCTGTTACAAGGCTTCCTGGAATGAGGGAAACCTTGAGTTTTCCTCAGAAAGAGGGCAGGATTATGACTAGAGAATCCCCATCCATATTGTTGACATAAATCAATTTGGTCTGCATTGAGGTTGAAATTTGTTTAGTGCCAGAAGGTAGGAAAGAAATAAAGAAAAGAAAAAAAACAACAACAGTGTTCTGTATGTGTTAAAGGAAAGGTTGGCAAATTCAACATAAGAGCAACCAAGCTATTGTAGCTCTTGGGAGGAAGAAAGCTACTCTATAGATTATTGATGCCATTGTGACACCACAGATGCAATTCTGTAAACATGTACACATCACTTGACGGGAAGTCAGTAAGTAATTGTATGTCAGCAACAAAACAGACAATAAAAGTCAGACAGACCTTAGAGATATGCATTGAGCATTCTACTGACTCCAGGGCCACTTTTGCAGTCAGTGTGACAGCTCCATTAGTGTTAATGACAGTGTGTGATACTCCCTGAAACAACTATACCTGGGAAATAACATCAACAGCTGCATCTGAATAGAGCATTTGATTCTGAATAGGTATACTTCATGAGACTTCTAGTCGCTTTATCTCACTTGTTAAGAGCAGTTTTATATGATGCAACATAATCCTGCAATATGCTCTTTTGTGATGTGGAAACCAAGGATTCAAGGTTTGTCTGGTTAGCATGGCCCAGTTAGCAACACCATCAGGACTAAAGTGTCTTTCTCTATATAATATAATATAATATATAATATAATATAATATAATATAATATAATATAATATAACACTGTCATTAACACTAATGGAGCTGTCACACTGACTGCAAAAGTGGCCCTGGAGTCAGTAACGTTTCTGGACTTGGGAACATTTCAGTTGCGTTGCTGTCTATGCAGGGTCAGACAGCTCTCAGATTACATCAAAAATATCTTAATATGTGTTCCGAAGATGAACGAAGGTCTTACGGGTTTGAAACGGCATGAGGGTGAGTAATTTATTTCCGCCCATGGTTGTGAGATATTTCTTGTACAACAGTAATGCATTTCTGTTATGATCTCTTCAAATTAAACCAAACATTTATTTTGGTGAGTTTTAGTTAAGACCTTTGTGTATCTGGCGGTAGTTTTATCATATGAAATTGTGGAGCTCATATTGCCCTATATATAATATTATGTATTTTCCTGCTTTTCTTGAGTGATTCACATGGCTCAGGTTATTGGCACAAAAATGGCACTGATCAGAGCCTCTAAGGAACTATCAGATTTATCCTACATTATGACCTTCTCCCCACAGACTGTGTTTAAACAAAAGGCCAGAAGATTATGTTAGAAAATACCATGTTACCTTTAATAAATCAATCTAGATTAAGTCACAGTGAGGGACATGGATAAATCAAACAGGACACATTTGGTTTGATCCAGACTCCATAATCCTGATTATAAAAACCTTTAAATACATTATAATATTGTGTTGTTTAATGCTGTCCTCTTTCCACACACAACAACTTAACTTTGTGGATCTGTTGCAATCCAGCCGTTGACAGTTTACAGAGCTGTGTTAAACATATTCATTGAATCCGTAACCAGTGCACTTGGTTGGAAGAATTATGAATACCGCATAACGTTACTGAGGCGACATTTTGCACAGTTGTCATGACTATGATTTTATTCACAGGCAATCCAGGGTTTTAGCTGCTGATGGTGCTTGACTGAAGTTGAAGTGTGAATTACTTCTAATGTGGAGGGCATCCCTGCTCAACGGCCATACGGTGACTGCATGGGAGGATTCTGCATATATCAAGAGAAGAGACATAATCAACCTGAAATAGAGGCTCATTTCGGTTAGAGTGCAGGGTGAAATGCTCTTGGTGTCTATTCAAACATATTGTCACGAAGCAGGTTTAAGTGGCTACCTGGGTAAGCTTGAGTTTAGCTTGAGCCAGCCCTGGATTTTTTAGTGTGATGTAAGTGGATATGTTTTAATGGTAAGCACAGTGCTATATCTAATAATGTCTCACTCCAAAACATGTAAAAATATAAATTCTGCCCAAAAAAATATATATATAATTTTGTGCTATTGTTCAAAAGTTTGGGGTTGGTAGGATTTTTTAATGGTATTGCTTGATTAAAAATACAGTGAAACAAGTAATTTTGAAATATTATTACAGTTTAAAATAAATGTTTTTATTGTAATATATTTTAAAATGTCAATTATTATATGTGATGGCAAAGCTGAATTTTCAGCAGCCATTACTCCAGTCTTCAGTGTCACATGATCCTTCAGAAATCACTCTATATGCTGATTTGGTGCTCAAGTAACATTTCTTCTTGTCATCTTTGTTGCTTGATATGTTTGCAGAGACTGCGATACATTTTTTGATTCTTTGATGATTGTGAAGTTTAAAAGAACAGCATTTAATTGAAATAGAAATCTCATGTAACATCCTTGCATCCTTGCTGAATCAAAGTATCGACTTCTTTAAATCACTGCCTCAATCAATCAATCTTACTGGCCCCATAAGCTTTTAAGTTCAATTAATTTGAAAGTAAGTTAAGTGGGCTTCAATAAAATACTTGGAAATACCTGGTAAAGTGGTTTAATACACTGTCTACAAGTGATGATTATGTTAACAGAAACTTACAGCCACTTACAGTCTCAATGCAGAGGTAGGCCTATGTACAGCTCATTTGTCTTTGACTAATCTGACATCCAGACATTGGGTGATCCCATTAGCCCCTGACAACCCAACTGGCGCAGCTGTTAGAGGTGCCATCATCATATAGTATTACACTTAAAGTTCAATAAAACCACATTGGTATAGCAATTAAGTCTTCATAGCTTTTCACATTGCTGGAAAAATATACAAGGTCAGCCTAATAACAAAATAAGGCGTGCAATTAAAATACTGCCAATGGCAGGTTATGATTCACTCATTGTGTATTGTCTCCTGGCTAGCCACTCACCTCAGTTTGTGGAACTGCCACCAACATCACATCATTTCCTGAAGTGCAGATAACAGTCAGCCATATGCTCAATTAATAAATATGAACTCACACTCACACCCTGCATCAAAGAGCTTTGTTTGGAGGAGCTCAAACCACAATATACCTTCCTGGATCTCCTCCTCTGCCACAGTGCAGGAGGAGGAGACCCTCCTCCCATTTTCTCCATTTCACATGTTCCTATTTGCTGCAGATGATTTGTGTGTGATAATTTACACAGCACAGTTTGCCATCCTTATGGGTTGGGGTAGCATCTAATTATAATGAAGATCAAGCGTATAGTCTGCAAACTCTTTTTTGGGCTTAAGCTGTGATTCCCAATCAGAGGTACACGTACCACAGAGAGTACTTAAGCAGGTTGTTAGGTCTTTCTAAAGAAAGCGATTGCCCCCGGAACTGACAAAGCTTGTGATAGACATATAAGCTCAGGTGTCTCATTAAAAGAAGAGGAATCAACCCACACCCAGTTTTGACTGCTTTAAGTTTAAAGGTTGAATAATTGTAATAATGGCTACTCAAAGAAAATTTAATGATTTAATGATAATGGCGACTGATATCCAGTATGACATCAGTTAAGAGGAACACACTTCTAGTTTGATGTTGATTAAGGGGGTACTTGAGCATTATTGATAGTGCTGTGAGGGGTGGAGCTTTACATATGAACAATTATATTTTGAAAATTTGATTCAAAATAAATGTTACAAAATGGGATTTTGGGATCCAGTGATGCCATAGAAGAATGATTTTGGGTTTTTCTCATTCATGGAACCATCAAAACCAATTAAGAACCTTTATTTTTAAGAGTGTAGTCTATATTATTCTTGTTGTAGAGTTATAGACCTATATATTTATTTACAACTTCATAGGCTGTATCAATTTTCCTCAGTAGCCCTCTCAAGTGTTCATAGCAACAGTGTTGCTTTTTGCTGTGTACATGTATTTTTTCATTCTTTTCATAATCATTTTTTAATCTTCAGCAGAAAAACAAATCATGCTGATTTCCTCCATGTTTCACACAAGTATAATGTGAGCAGCGGGATTTGTTTAGTCTCCCTGCATCTGATCATTGCTGATTCATGCATGACACTGATTAAACAAACGGTAAGGACATTTTATTATTTTACTTATGAACATGCTATTTTTTTTAACACAAACAGTTCTAGGAAACGTGGGAGAGTTCAGTATTTCACAATGTTTATAATTCTTAAGCTACAAGTTAATTTACATCCATTAACACACACACGCACACGCGCACATACACACACACACACACGCACGCACGCACACACACACACACACACACACACACGCGCACAGATTCAAAAGAGTTGAATTGATCAAAAGATGCAATTCCAATGTATAATTGGCAAACTGAATTTCACTACCACTGTTACGTTCCAGCTATAAGTTTTTGTGGTTTGCAGTGAAAATGTAACACGTGGGTATGGAAAATGTATCTGAGTAAAAGTAGTGCCTATTAATTTTATTTTAAAAACAATGACAATAGTGAAAGTCAACCCTCAATACTCGTGTAAACCAGAAATATCCCAAAACTTGAAACTTTGTTACTAAACTCATCTGATATTCATATATTTAAACATGCAGTACTATAACACAACATATGTAAGCTACAAGTGAATATCAACATTTAGGCGATTAATAATACAACTGATTACATACGAAATCTTCTTCTACAATGTTCTAGCAATGTTCAAATGAAACCTGTTACGTGCCACAGCTCACAGGATCAAAGGATGATGACAGAAAGGGTTAAATACCGTTCTCGCTCATGCAAGCTTGACTCTTATTGAGTGCTTGCACGATTCTAGCCTTAAAGGGATAGTTCACCCAAAAATGAAAATTTGATGTTTATCTGCTTACCCCCAGGGCATTCAAGATGTAGGTGACTTTGTTTCTTCAGTAGAACACAAACGAAGATTTTTAACACAAACCGTTGCAGTCTGTCAGTCTTATAATGGAGGTGAATGGGAATCACGGCTTTGAGAGTCATAAAACATCGGTAATGCACTTATAAGTCTGCGATCCGCCGTAAAGCAAGAAGAAGAAGACGCGTCAAACGCCGACTGTTGAGAACTTTTGAGGTTTTGTTTGTGTAAGTTTTTTACTCTCAAAGCCGTGATTCCCATTCACCTCCATTATAAGACTGACAGACTGCAACGGTTTGTGTTAAAAATCTTCGTTTGTGTTCTACTGAAGAAACAAAGGCACCTACATCTTGGATGCCCTGGGGGTAAGCAGATAAACATCAAATTTTCATTTTTGGGTGAACTATCCCTTTAAGAAACCTGCTTCATGGGTAAGTTGAGACACGGAGGATACGTGGTGTGCTGGTGGAGCATCCCAGTTTTGTTCCTTTGTAGATTGGGTTTTTGTGCACCATGTTGCTCATGGCAATTCTTTGGTGGAACAAGATAGCGCTCTGTTTACCAGTGGGGAAGTTGAAATGGGATAAGAGGGATTCGTTTACGTTTTGTCATGTGTAGTCAATTTAACCCCAAGTTTTGCAAACAATTTATTGGTTTAATCTTACAAGGTTCTGCCCGGAGAAAGTATGAAAAATGAAAACCAACCAAACAAACAAGCAGCCAAGGAACAACTGCTTGAAATCTTGATGTCCTAATTAGATTGTCTCTTATTGCTTTAATGAAAAAACATAAACAGAGGGCTATTTGCATCCTTGTGCCTTCTGGTTTTGCTGGAGTGCTCATATTTGCAGCATTAAAATCAATCAGAAAAAAAAACATTCATAAACCACGCTCTAAATAAAACACCCAAAAACATAAAACAGCCTTCGGCGCTTGCCGCAGGAAGTACGAGGGCATTATCAGTCTGTCAGCGAAGCCTCCCTTAACCACTATTTGCATCTCTCTGTTATTCCTTATCGGGGTGCATTCAGTTTGACATGCATTATGACTGATTCTCCACTCTTGTCACTGATTAAATTTCCATTAGCCATGCTTACCAGTTGTTGTGGCACTGAGAGCTCCTGAAAGATGTTCTCCAAATATGATTGCTGGGAAGAGAGCAGAGGTGGGATAATGACACAGTAACATGATTTTAGGAAGCGCTCTGTGTGACGGCTCCCTCCCTCACCGCTTCAGTCTCTCCCTCACACGTCCTTTCTCATTCTTCCTCTTCTCTGTGTGGAGTTGCTTCTCATCTGCCATGAGCACAGCAATAAGGCAAGCATACAGAGAAAGACAGAAAGTGTGTACGTGTCTGTGTGTAGGGGGGTGTTAAGAGATTTATTTAAATCCTATCGTGCACACACACATACTCACAAACGGAAATAGCCATGTTTAGTTTCGTTTAGATAGTTCATTCCTCGCTGTTGTGTTATTCTAAACCCATATGACTTGTTTGGTCTTTTTTTGGACCCATTTGGTCTTTTGAAGAATCTTAGCATCTTTTCCATACAAAACAAAATTTCCATACTCTAAAAATAACCAAAATTAATTTAAGCTATTCTTAACTGATTTTTTTTAATGCAGTGAGCTGGTAACTTGAGGCCAGATAATTGAGTAAGTAAATGCTGATTCATGAATGAATCAGTCCAACGATTCATTGATGAACTGTTCCATCCAATTTGTGAACCATATCAACCAGTTCATTCAAAAGTACAGCTCAAAAGAATCATTCTTTTGCTGAATCAGTTCTTAAGTCAACTCAATGAGTCAATGATTAGTTTGAGGTGGTTCTGGAGTTCACAACTCACTGGAAGTTAATCAGTGAATAAAGACTTATATTTGGTCTATTTCTCACACAAAGCGATCGTATTTTAGGCTGAAGAGATGGTTTGAATTTGAAAACATCTTGATGGATTTGTTTGACAAACACGCAACTTTTCACTTCACAAGTTAACTTGTGAAGTTCAGTTAATTGATGAACTTGAGTCATGTGGATTATTGTGGTGTTTATATCAGCTGTTTGTACTCTCATTCTGACGGCATCCATTCACTGCTGAGGATCCACTGGTGAGCAAGTAGTGTAATGCCTTCGCTGAAATGGTCACTTTGAATTTATATGTATTTTTTTTATAGAAAAATAGGAGCATACAGGTTTAGAATAGCATAGTGAAACGGTTAAAATGAGTAAGTAAATAATGACAGAATTTATAACCTCTGCCCTCATCATCTCAGCCTGTATGTTAATCAGGGCACAGTTACTGTGCAAGTTTCAGTATGGAGATAACATAAAATGCCTGCTATTCGAATGAAGCTAACCGTTATTGCTAATGACCAGCAGGATTAATTAGAGGGAGCAGGATGGGCAGCTCGGAGAGCAGTCTCTCCCTCATTAATCCGCTTGCAGGTGTTCTCCTGCCACTCTCTCCCTCTCCGTTTGCACATGGAGAAGATCGACGAGAAGCCAACTCACACCAATTCAATCTTATTAGTCCACCACAGAAATCACATCCCTGAAAGAACCTCCAGTGGAGGACAGCTGTAGATAAGGGAAGCACGAGACTCTGAAACACAAAGATTTGAGGAAATTGTGCAAACTGGGAGAACTTTTGTGTAAAGGTGGTATCTTCTGTGCTGAGAGACCAATGAATGATCTGAGAGACTTTTTAAATCTGAGAGACTTTTAAAGTTTTTTCAGCACATTTTCTCCAAGTTCCAAGTCAAAGCAGCATAATGTAATATTATTTGTCATTATTTATAATGGGACTAAAATTTGAGGTGCAACCCAAATTCTAAATTAGGCTGATATTATGCTAATGTTAGTTTTGCTCATGCATGAAATAGGGTGAATAGATTATTATTATTATTATTTTTTTAAAATCACGATTATCTGATTTTCAAATCAAGGCTACTTGAAATACATTATAATTTTGTAAAATAAATATTTATGTAAAAATGTATGTAAATTAATGTAAGTTATATTAAATAAAAATAAAAAACTAACTAAATAAATGCTAATTAAATAAAATAAATAACAAATGTATTGTTTCTGCTAACATTTGACATTTATATGCAAATTTATAGTTAAAGCAACACACTTTCATGACAATTTGTAACTTTCTTTTACTTTCTGGGGAATTGGTGAATTTGTACAATCTAATTTGTACATTTTCATACAACTGAAGGTTATGTTTAGGAGTGGGGTGGAACTTTTTTTCAAAAAATTATACATTTACATACAAATCCCACACAGCATTTCAAACAATATCTTTTTCTCATGAAATCAGGGTGATTAAGGACTTACCAACACATTAGATCAAACAAATTTAAACCAAATAATAAAAACTATTTCCACATTGTCCGAATACAAGCAATGAGTTGAACACAAATTTCATACTCAACATCAAAAAAATTATAATTCCATTATTGATTGTAAATACAGCAGGGAGGATCACTGATCTATGACTACTGTTGGTTTGGAGCAGTACTTAGTAGGGGAGACTGGGGAGTGTTGTCACACTGAGTGATTTGCAACACCATTGCTTTAACCAATTAGAATTGAGCTACAGGGGTGAAATCACTATCACACATGACCACCACCCTTCTGAGGTGAGAGCAGCAGTTGGAAGACTGTTTGTGAAGTCAATTCTTACATCTGGTTTTCTAATTTAATATACAGCATCCAAGCTTTCATACATGAAGTAATAATAATAACAATTAAAAAAATTGCAGCATTACAGAAGATAGTGAAAGTTGTAACACTATTTTCCAATGTGTTTCTACAGCACCCATAAAGATAACACAAAATGGGACAATTTTATTTGCTATTTTGCAATGAAGTTTTTTCTATATGCTTTACCATTTAGATTTTAAGTAATTATAATTAGCTAATCCAAATTATTATTTCAAATAATTATTTTAACGCTTTATTTGATTACCATAAAATTCAGGTATACTATAAAAATGTAAATAAAACAAAGATTAGTGGAGTATGTTTTAAAAGAACATATTATTATTAGTCTTTCTACTACAAAAAAATAATGCTTTCCATTTCTTTGTACTTAATTGTGAAATTTACTAGCAATTGCTGAATGAAAAATGTTTCTACATCATTTTTTCCCCGCAGTGTACACAATTTAAACTGATATCCATGTTTTCATTTAAAGGTGGGGTAAGCTATTTTTCAAAAACGCTTTAGAAAACTGATTCGGGCCGAGTAGCAAAACAAACTTGTAGCCAATCAGCACTAAGGGGCGTGTCTACTTATGATGTGGAAAAAATGAGCAGTATATTTCTACTTTAATTTGTAGCAGATAAATATAGAAATTTTATATTAAAAATTGAGATGCAAGTGCAAAAAATAAACAAAAAAACACTGCGACATTACATCTCCTCTAACTGGTGTTCTTTATTCAGTGCAGCTTTTTCTTGAAGCTGAAGGAACACTGTGATGTGGGCCATTAACTGAGGCTTTAAGAGGGCCAATGAAAATGACCTGGCTTGATCTCCAAATGAAAGATAAATATGCTGCAGTGTGGACATCTGTCACGGTGATGTGGGAGGAGGCTGACAGACTCAGAGTAGCCTACTAAATCATTTCTACACTAAACTCTGGGTATGAATCACTTTGTGACCGCGCTTACGCAACGTGTTTTCACCACGAAAGGTGAAAGGTTTTTAGTGTAGAATGAACTCTATAAACATGAATACACAAGATGTAACCAAATGTAGTAACTGGGGAATGGTCTTTTTTGGCAATTTAGGTTTTTCATCTAGTGCCGCAGGAGGTCAGCTTGTTTCCAGCACACATAAAACGTCATCTCCCATGAAGCGCTGCTTGGATCCTAGTGCAGCAGGCCATGTACCACTGACATGGAAATTCAAATTGACGGGGATTAACTCTTTAGACTTCAACAGACCCGCCAGTACATTATGTTCCTGATCCTGATGAGAAACCAAACGTTAGCATGAAAGACGGGAAAAAAATGAAAGATGGAAAATGTCACTGTCACTTACATGATCAGCATTGTGTTGTAAATGCACTTTACACGGGCCTTGCTATGGCACTTGATTGAAAGGGACAGACAAAATAAACCAATTAACTAACAAATGAGCTAACAAATTAGTTGTTTTCATTTTATTACAGTGCAACATTATTCACTTACGTGGGAAGTAGTATTCCGGCATAAGAGTCTGTAGTCTTAATTACTGGAAATTAATTTAAATGTATTCATATTTATTTTAAATGCAATAAAACACACCAACTTGTGTTCTTGATAAATTATATCATATGCAGGTACAGTATTTTAAAATAACATTTCATTATGTATCATGTAAAGCACATTTCACAGTTCCATCACCAACTTCCAATTTTATTAGTATCAAACCACTGCTACAAAATTACATCAAACATGATGAAAATGAACTTGCATACGTGCTATACACAATGTAAGCTTTAAAGTAATTAAAGTATATGATTCATTTTTTCTTGACAATATCAATATATATCAATGCCACTTAAAGCCATATATGTCATTCCAGTGATCTAGAGCCTAAAATATACAACTATATCCCTGGTGGCTAAAGTATCTCCATACACATGTAAGTAAAGATGACCATTTCAAATTTCTCATCACAGAAATTTCAGCTTCAAGAGTTGAGGAAATAAAAGTACAGCCATCCCAATATGGTTACAATGTCCATTTTACTTAGTCACCAAACTGAACGAAACAAAATAAAAGGTACCAAAATCAAATAAACATGTATATACAAAAGTAACCAAAGCTCACAAAATGTTTTCCAAAAGCATTAGTGTAAATTTGGACCGTTCTGGCGAGTGTCCTCTGTGCTCAATTACTCAGTAGCAGATGGGTGGTTTCACTGGTGGACTTATTCCACTTCACAAAATAACTGCTTAAGATATGAACGGTGCCAACACAAATAGCCCATGCCATTCAAAACAGCTAGCAACAATGACCAGGCCAACCAACATCTAATGAGACGATAACTGTGAATAAAAGAGAACGGTGTGTTTTTCGATAACCCTGGACTTGTGTACCTAAATTGATCCCTTGCATTTCGCATAAAACATTTCTCCTGATATGAGACAATCGACGGTTTCAAACAGAGCTCAGCGAAAGACGGCTCTGCTAAAACCTTAGCATTATCAAAACCACTGCATCAGTGCTTGGCTAACTTGTTTTCCAGCTCAGTGAAAATAACGAGCGAGGGGGCCGACAAAAACTTGATGGCGAGGAACAAAAAAAGCTTTAGAATTCACTCATTCTCATTTTGGCAGCTACTTTATTATCCAGACAAATATTTTGCCAATGGATGTTTCTACCGGCTAAGTACAGTCATGGCTTCATTTGTCATCAGTTTCGTATCATTCGAAGGTTTAACATAATAGCCGCAAACCAAATGGGCGTCACAAAGGATTATAGGTTTTTGTTCTTTATTGTGCGCCGTGGAGTCAATTAGAATACTGCAAAACTGCAATTACTGGCAAGCGTTTTGAAAAGGACAGAGGTTTATGTAGATTACTGTCAGCCAGAGTGCTGCTGAGAGAGTGAGCACTCACAGCTGGTTAATGCAGCACCCTCCAGCACTCCACAAAATCATCCTCCAGAAACTGACAAAGGCACAGGAAGAATTTTATTAACTGCCAGGTCAGAAGAATCACCTCCCCTGGCCGCACACACAGCACTCTCAAACCGACTTTTAAAAGAGTCTGGCCAAGACAGAGATGGAGCTGACAGGTTTTTAATCATTGAAATACCACCTCCCACCCTCATTCTGTCTCGCCAGCAGCTTCGCTCGAGATAGGAGACGAAGTATCTTAAATGTTTGGGTTTTTCGGACCGTACACGTGTGGTTACACATCCACCGAAGACTTTTTTGTACCGATATGTGCTCATAGGATTTCAAGAAAAAAAGTACCGAAATTGCTACCTCATACCACACGGCGAGGGCTCCGGGAAGGTGTTGGAACCCAAGGGGTCTCCTCGGGCCACAACATGTGCTGCTTGCAGTAATTTGAACCCATTCGAAAATAGCACCGGCCTTTTGGGTTTTTGTGACCACTGGCACCACGCAAATTCTGGATATCTGTCGCTTGGCTGACGTGAGAAATTTCGAAACTCGTCATTGAATATTAATGCATGTCCAGGAATGTGATTATCAAGTCATTAGATGCTCAGAGTGAAAATTTGCAGCACATTTGCCTGTTATTTACAGACTCTTTTGAAAGGCTGTAACTTTCAGGAGAATTATGCATGCATGAATGCTCTTGTCTGCTTTTTTTATCTTGATATCCACTTACGCAGTTTTAATGATGCTTTAATGAGCTCTTTGTTATGGTTTCATTCACAATATTTATTAAAAGAGCATGTGCTACTTTTATTTCTTTACAGAACTCAAAAATGGCAGAGGGTTTTTTTTTTTTTTTTTTTTAAATTGCCCTTTTATCAGCTATTAATTAGAAGCCAGAAATACTACGCAACACTGATTCGTCTGGTATTCTAGCTATGAATGTCAAATGCATGAGGCTTAGACATGGCATTTGACATGGAATGGCAACAGATCATATCAATTAATACTTTTAAAGGCACATTTTATACAGTACTTGCTTCTAGAGTGGACTCAGAATATTGAAATGCAGCGTATTTACTGTAACTGTCAAAGCTATTGGTGTTAATCTGCGATTATGGAGGTTTGTGGTAATGATAAGCAAGTGCAATGTTACTTTTTATATCACAACGGCGAGAGCCAGGCCCTCACAGCGATGAATATTTAAACTTCCCTCGGTTTGATCTTTGAGGCTTTCAGGTCTGTAATAAGCAAAGGGACATACAGGTGAGACCTATATGATTCTGTGACTGATTCTTCGTCAGAATATATCTGTTGTAAGTGAAATATTCAGACACTTCCTGGCATTGAAAATGTACTTTGTGCATAAATAATATATAAAAAGAATCTAAATTCGTCACGCGTTAACCAAATAGCATAAGTACAGTCCATAGGAAAGGACCCAGTATTGCACACTGAGCGGAAACGATTCTGTGATGACTTTCACATGAAAAGAACATTTCATCATAGCTCAACAGACAGGCCTAGTGATGTTCAGTAGTGTGGAACACATTTCATTAAGTCAAAGCAGCCTCGAAACTGGTTTTGTTCTCAAATTATCGATTTATGGTAAGTGGCCACCTTAACATACATATTAATTTGACATGCAGCACATTTATAATTTCTGCACATCTTAATATACAACAAGTGTGTGGGAACTAGGGTAGAGGTTAAACTAAACCTAGACACTGGCTCTACCAATAAGATAAAATGAATTCTACTTTCTTCGAATATACACACACGTGACTCGTTTTCTATTATACCGTATGACTGGTTCACACCCTCTGAGTTAAAAGTAGATTATTTGATTACAAACGGTTCTTTTTTCCAACTTCTACTCGTTTGACAAGAATCAACAACAGTTGTGGCATCTAAAATGAAAGACAACATTGTAAACTATGCCATACTGCATACGTATTTTGAAATAATATTCATTCACACGTTTGGATCCACACTTGAAAGTTTCATATTGTCCCCACAAGGGAAGTGCATATTCTTTTTTTTCTGCTTCCCTATTCAAAACTATTTCACACTGACAGAAGTAAAGCAGGTAATATGTTAATACATTATAAAAATCCTGTTCAAATGATTACAACCATAAAACATACTCCATAAAATTAAAGAAAAAAAGCCAATAATGATTTGAATGATCGTCAGATAAGTCCCAGTAGACACTGTTCGTAATTTCCTCATTTAATCAAAGTGCACAATATTTTGCATGCTGCCAACTAAAGAATGTCTTTTATGTGCTATTTTTATTTGATATCTTATTAAATATAACATCAAATGCAACACAGGCATTTTCTCTATTCCTTTTTCACATTAGAGCTCTCATTTTTAAGACCCCCAGGGCGGAAAGGACAGCTCTGTAACTCTGCTTTGTTGTTTTATAACCTTTTGACCACTTCAAGAGGCTCATTTTAATTTTACAATTAGGCTCACTCACAAATAGTTTTACAAGAGGCAAATGTATCTCATACGATTACATATTTGAATCTCCAGTGCAATCTAGGTTTAGATTTTTTTCCTGCAGTAAAACAACAAATTCATGTATTTCTAGAATAACTAGAAAGGTTTATGATCGTACACTGCATAATTCAGTTAAATGCAATTGGGGTCTATAGCCCAGAGGTCTAAACCTTTGAGGTATGGCAGTAGTTTTGGTCTAGAAAATGAATAATCATATTTCACCGTCAATGGAAAAAACACGCGCATTAGCGTATTAAACTAAAGCTGCTCTTCTATTGTTCACTTGGCCTTTGACTGTATTACGTTTGATATCAATTTCAATATCTCTCCCTTTGTGAAATCTTAAACAGTGTTTCTTGGTTCACTGGATTTAAATGAGCTCGGCAAAAAACGTACTATTTAAACACTTTGTGGGTATGTGAATGATGTACCAGCACGGAGAGCAAGGTGACACACTAGGGCGTCTTTCCTTTTTCAATAACAAAGACACTAATGTCACACACCCTTACTTTTCCAAAGCGTGATTTCGGCTAATTTGTGAGCGTTCGAAGGGGACAATGTGTGCTGATTCACAAAGTGGGAAATTAGGAAAAGAAAATAAGAAAAGAATAGAAAATAAGACAAGAGAAAGAAAACCAACCCCCAAAAACCATATGTATTTACATGATGACAAACACCACAGAAGAAAATTACCATCCCAACATAAGAAATGCTGATTAAAATCCCTCGCTGCTTTCCAAACACACTGTACCAGATTGGATCCAGCCATCAGCAATGTCAAAGGATCTGTAAATGCTCAAAAGGGTTCTTTACAGTCATTGTGTATGGCCGTCCCCAGGGCTAGTAAACGCTGACGAGAGAAGAGAGAGCCAGGATCAGGTACCGGCAGGCCAGCAGGACTTCAGCGCCTCCTGTACTTCCATACGGAGCGGTGTTGGGTGCTGTAAACAACAGAGCAGAGACACACGCTGATTAGCAGATTCTCCCTCTCTCCTGGCAGCGAGTCATAGTCTCAGTCAAGCAGTACCTCCTCCCTTTTCATATGAGCGGAGCACATGTTGCCTGCCTTCACGCTCTCAAATCAAGACTCACGACGGGCTCGCATGCCGGAAGGAGTCCTTCAATAAGACGCTTTGTTTTAAACCCGTGCTGGGTACTTCAAAATAAGAGGGCGTAACAACTAGTCTCAGAGATGTGATTATGTTGCTTTCTCCGCTTTTACCTTTGAACCTGCTAGAACGCATCAAATTCGTTTCATCCCTAATGAAAATCTATTTGCATAAAATATATGCAAAATCTCGCTGACATGCTTCTAGGCTGTTCTGAGTGGTTGCCAGTATTGGCAAGTTTCTGTGCGATTGCTAGGGTGTTCTGGGTGGTTGCCAAGGAGTTGCTATGCAGCTGTTAGGATGTTATGAGCTCATTGCTCTGTCCTTTGCTAGGGTGTTCTGGATGGTTACCAGGGGCGCTGCTATGCAGTTGCTGAGGAACAGAGGAACTTTGAATGATTCTTATTACAATATGTGGTTGCAAGGGTGTTGCTATGCAGTTGCTAGGGTGTTCTGTGTGGTAGCCAAGGAGTTGCCATGCAGCTGTTAAGATCTGCTATGTCCTTTGCAAGGGTGTTTTGGATATCACCAAGGTACTTTGAAAGGGCACCTATTACGCAAAATTCACTTTTACATGTTGTTTGGACATAAATGTGTGTTGGCAGTGTGTGTACACTACCACACTATAATGATAAAAATCCACCCACTACTTTTTTTAATCCCCATAAATCATAATCAGTGTCTCAGATCAAGCCGTTTGCAGAATCTGTAAAATGTGACATCACATTTTACAAGCCCCATCCACGACTGTTGACGGACAATGCAGTATTAGAAGAGACACCGCCCTGAGTGAGCTGCACACAATCCGCCGTGTTTATCTTCATGCTAAAAAGCAGCATTCAAGAAAGAAATGTCTTCTTATTACAGCTACAGAAATTATTAATTCAAGTCCATGTAGACAGCAGTATAGGTACTGCATATTACACTGCTGTCACTTAATACACAGATCTAATATAAATGTGCGATTTCTTTCCGGCTGTTTATCTTCACAGACATAAGTTCACATAACCGACTGTTTTTTTGTAACTTGTGTGTTTTTAACAAACTTATGTGTGCTTGACAGTTTAAGTGCAATAAGACATGAAAGAGAACTTAGTTTAGTACTCACATGCTGTGTGACAGACGCTTTCTGTGTGTGCATTCCTATGTGTGCACTCAGAAAATCCTATATCAGACGTTTAAACTAATATGGCTTTAAATGCATGATTTCAGCAAGATAGACATAATAATCAAAACCAAACAGATGTTTTTTGGCAAAATATCTAAGGTACGAGCTGTAAAGGAACAGCCCTATTCTCGAAAAGGGGCGAGAGCAGCAGCTCATTTGCACTTAAAGAGACATGCATGAAAATAGCATGTTTTTTGCTTCCACTCATAATAGGCATTTTTAAAATGATGTAATAAATGATCTGTGGGGTATTTTGAGGTAAAACTTAACAGACACATTCTGGCGACACCTGAGACATATATATTATATCTAAAAGGGGGCATGATAGGTGCCCTTCAAAGATTCTTACCACTTTCCTGTGCCATTGCAAAGGTGTTTTGGATGGTTGCCAAGGAGTTGCTATGCAGCTGCTAAAGGCTGGAATACACTACATGACTTTTAAAATGTGAACAGATTTTAAACCACTAGGCATCATATACTTGCCAACTTTAGAAATAGTTACAGAAGAAAAACTGGCCATCACACACTAAACGACTGAAGTTCATACACCACCAGACTTTATAGTCTTTCCGATTACAACAAACTCACGCACAAACGTGTCCTTTTGCTAAGAGACACATAACAAACAAAAACAATATGTTTTCTAAAATCAGCTCAAAATATCAAACATGTTTGATATCCTCTGACTGGATGGATTCATAGTCTGAAGCAAAAAACAAAACAAAACAAAAAACCTCCCCAAAAAATATCAGAGTCTGTGACCATCATACACGATGCGATTTATTGTGAAATCTGCCAACTTAAATTTGCAGACTGGTTCTTCTGGTCAACTCCTCCAGAATGTAAATTGGAACAAAGATCTGTAGTGTATTCTAGCCACAAGATGCCCTGAGTTCTTATTAACACATTGCACTGAGTGGTTCTTTGTATGTTGCTGTGCAGTTGCTTGGTGGTCGATAGTCAAAAAAGTATTATTCACATCCATAGCATGGTACGAGGCAAAGTTTAATCTCCAAGCATGAGCAATAGTAATAGTGATGCTTGCCTTAGCAAACCCACTGATAAGCCTGTGCTGCTGACGCTAGGTATGCTCATATTTTCCCAGCCAACACAGATCCCTGTGGCTGAAAGCCTTCAGGTCTGTCCCCGAAGCAAAACAACTTGAGTGTAGTACTCAGGAGAGGCGCTTCAGAACAGGTGTGAGAGTGTACAGGCATTCATCTTCATGAGAGTTTTTGTTTCACAGCTCTGTTAATGACAGACACTGGCCTACCTAAGGAGATTAGTACATCACACACACACACACACACACACACACACACATTATGTGTCCTGGCTGGTACCACTGACTTTCTTTTACATCCATCCAGCAAATTTTCGTTGTGCATGTTATTTGCGAATACATGTGATGACAGTATCTAATGGAGTCATTATGATATGGAATCATTTGTTTGAACTGTTTTCCCGCACTGAAAGCCACAATAAGGCTGAATCACGGCATCAAATAGCACATCTGACAGTAATAAGTATGTTTGTGCATGGAAGGTTGATAAAATAATTGCTTTGTGACAAGTCCTCTCACGAATTGCAAAAAATGGGAGATGAAAAGCCGCGCATCCATTTTCGCTTCCATTCCAGCTTTTACGGCTTTAAATTACCAGTGTTGCTTAAAAATCTTTATACCAAAAAATTACAGCCACTTGCAACGGGAAGCCTGGAATATCAGAAATGGGTATATGAGATAGAAAATGATGCAAATTCTGATGATGTGCGCGAGATGCATGGTCAGGAAACGAGGAGAGCAAACTGCCCTGTACACTGCGGCTTCATTCTGCCTCCATCCAAAGCACTGGATAATGACACAGTTTTTGCTAGGCAGAGAGAGTGGAGCCGGTAACCATGGAAACAGCTCACATCCTGCGCTGGCCCCTTTGCCAGAGCCACAGAGTGTGCACAGCGCTACCAATGGAACAGAATCATTTAGGCTATAGGCTCCTGCTGCAGTATCTAACTATAAGCGCTCTTTGTCAAAAAACAAACAACGCCATATGGCCTGTGAAAGGTAAAAGGACGAAACGCTTTGTCCCTACAGTATATTTCTTTCCAGTGCCCCATCGGACTAATAGCTACTGGAACGTCGGTGATGATTCAGGGTCGTGCCAGAAACATCCTATCATCTGGCACTATAGAAGCAATTAAGGAAAGCACCAATATTACCTGCCTGGCTGCGTTGTGTGAGTTAGGGAGCTGTTTAATATCCCACTGCGTCTAAATCAGTCTGTTGTTGTGACGGTGCAGGTTGTTACTGCACTTGCCATTTTAATTAACTCAACCCCTCCCCATCCAGACAGTGGCTGCCTTGTGATTACTCTGCTTTAAATCTAAAGTGTGTAAATACAGTGAGAAAGGAGGTTATTGCACCGGCTTTTGCAACAACATGGCGGTCCCACAGACATATGATTGAAGTTAGTTCAGGTATTAGGAATGCCATGACATTTCGCATTTAAAAACAAATCGTCGGATTAACCACTTAAAGATGGCATATCTTGAGATGCAAGAGCATAAATTTCCTCATTAAGTTCGGATCAGGGAGTAATCAGTCATGTGCGTCTAAATCATGGTTTTGCACTCTATCTAAAGCACGCAAAACCTTCCATTTGTATGATTATGAAGAGGACACGTATTATAATTCTGCATAATGATCGCTGAGCAACAACTTAAGGCCACAGACAGAAGTTTCCACGCAGCCTATATATAAGTACAAGACTCCAATTAAAGCAAATGAGAGCTCTCTCTCTGTTCGACTTTGTGTATTTGTTTTGGTTGATTTAGTTAACAGCTTAA
>NW_015649998.1:2009982-2012386 GCF_001515625.1 Sinocyclocheilus rhinocerous
CGCTACCAATGGAACAGAATCATTTAGGCTATAGGCTCCTGCTGCAGTATCTAACTATAAGCGCTCTTTGTCAAAAAACAAACAACGCCATATGGCCTGTGAAAGGTAAAAGGACGAAACGCTTTGTCCCTACAGTATATTTCTTTCCAGTGCCCCATCGGACTAATAGCTACTGGAACGTCGGTGATGATTCAGGGTCGTGCCAGAAACATCCTATCATCTGGCACTATAGAAGCAATTAAGGAAAGCACCAATATTACCTGCCTGGCTGCGTTGTGTGAGTTAGGGAGCTGTTTAATATCCCACTGCGTCTAAATCAGTCTGTTGTTGTGACGGTGCAGGTTGTTACTGCACTTGCCATTTTAATTAACTCAACCCCTCCCCATCCAGACAGTGGCTGCCTTGTGATTACTCTGCTTTAAATCTAAAGTGTGTAAATACAGTGAGAAAGGAGGTTATTGCACCGGCTTTTGCAACAACATGGCGGTCCCACAGAGCGAAGTTAGTACAGGTATTAGGAACGGCATGACATTTCGCACATAAAAACAAATCGTTGGATTAACCATCTAAAGACTGCATATCTTGAGATGCAAGAGCATCAATTTCCTCATTAAGTTCGGATCAGGGAGTAATCAGTCATGTGCATCTAAATCATGGTTTTGCACTCTATCTAAAGCACACAAAACCTTCCCTTAGTATGATTATGAAGAGGACACATTATAATTCTGCATAATGATCGCCATAGGCCACAGACAGAAGTTTCTGCATTGCCTATATATAAGTACAAGACTCCAATTAAAGCAAATGAGAGCTCTCTCTCTGTTCGACTTTGTGTATTTGTTTTGGTTGATTTAGTTAACAGCTTAAATTTTTTTTAGGCATAATGTTGTTGGTGTGACACGGCGCAGAATAAAAAGAGGGGCTGCCACCCTATAATCAGCTGCTAGTTTGAGTCCCACCATTCCTTTTAACTGGCACAAGACCCATCGTTAAGCTGCTTAATGAATTTCATCCTTCCATTCAATGCTCTCCCTCTTTGTGCCGCTCTTATGCTGTGATAAAACAAGTTACAGTTAAGACTATTTCCACAGTTTCTATTTTTATTGTAGTAATATAAAATAGATAGTTTTGGTTTAGTCAATTCCTGAACTGAATTTGAGGAACTAGTATTGAAATTTTAATAATTAAAAATACACTACTGTTTGAATGTTTGAGGCCAGTAAGAATTTTGAAAAAAAAAAAGTATCATGGTTTCGACAAATATATTATGCAGCACAACTCAAATATATTATGCTTTTCAACACTCATAATAAGAAATGTTTCTTGAAAACCAAATCAGCATATTAGGGTGATTTATGAATGTCATGTGACACTGAAGACTCCAGTAATGGCTGCTGAAAATTTAGCTTTGCCCTCACAGGAACAGATAAGAAATGATAAAATAGATAACAGACATTTTTTAATTTAATACAATTTCACATGCGATTTATCGTGCAGCCCTATTTTGAACATTAGTGGAGATACATTTAAATTTAAAGAAATTCATATAACCCCAATAGGTCAAATTATTAACTGGGTAAAAAAAACATGTAATTTCCCAAAATGCCACAACGTTCATTTCTTTAAATTGCCATTTAGTCTATGTCTAAAATTTTAGAAAAAGTTGTGTCTGCTCAATTGTGCTCCTTCTTGCAAAAAAAAAAATGATCTCAATGAAGAATTTCAGTCAGGTTTCAGGCCAAGACTGCATCTCTTTGCTAGTTTTACTTGATCTTAGTGCTACGTTCGACACTATAGATCATGACATACTCATAGATCGATTACAAAACTATACAGGTATTCAAGGGCAGGCTTTAAGATGGTTTAGATCCTAACTGTCTGATCGCTGCCATTTTGTTTATTTAAAAGGGGAGTCATCTCAATTATCACCAGTAAAGTATGGAGTGCCACAAGGATCTGTCCTAGGTCCTCTGCTATTTTCAATATACAGTACATGTTACCCCTTGGTAATATTATTAGAAAATACGGGATTAGTTTCCACTGTTTTGCTGATGATACTCAACTATATATCTGTAGCGTCTGGACCAATCAATCACACAATATATATTTTGTTAGCTATATTTAACTAATAATCTGTAACACCCCTCAGTTAACAAGCCATATGAGGACCTATGGACCCTTCCCCCGAAATGCGTTACACCTCAGGAAAGCAGAACAGGCCTCTGGTTCCATGGCAACCAAGGCTGATATCACTGGTTTTATTGCTCAAAGGAATGCAAGAGAGAGACTCTCACTGCATTTTCCATAGGAAGAGACACACTGCACAGTAGAAATGGACTTTTCTACTAATTAATTCATAGGAAAACCTTTCTTTGAATGAACACACATATCCTTCAGGTCATTG
>NW_015649998.1:2012496-2029957 GCF_001515625.1 Sinocyclocheilus rhinocerous
GTCTGAAGTAATGAATTTAAGTAAAGGGGTACAGAGCCAGTGGTGGTTTTGTAGGCAAACATCAATGCCTTGAATTTTAATGCGAGCAGCTATTGGTAGTGCATTCTTTTTGGCTCATCATCACGTCATTAACTGAATTTTACCGTACATTTCTGCCATATGTACATCAATTTGACATAGTCACCACTGACAAGCTACTACTAAATATATTGTAGAAACTTAATTTTCCGTAAAGCTGCTTTGCAACGATTGTATCATGAAAAGCGCTATACAAATAAACTTGAATTGAATTGAATTTAGTAAATTCCACTTCCTGATATTTTCAACTTCCGGTGTGGGGTGGTCAATTTCTTTCAAATCATGAACTGAAAGGGAGGCCATTTTTAGCTCTGAATTTTGCACAACCCTGATCATTAATGTTGGTTCAGTATCTAATAAAATAAATGATATTTGATATACATAAATAAACTTTACATTTTAAATATGTACTGTTGTGAAAATTCAGAATCATTCCTCTCTAAAACACATGCAGTACAGCAGTGGCAAACGAAACAGCAGTTTACATAGTTAAATGAAAGCAATCATCTCAATAGCGGTTATGTGAGGGTGGCCCTATCTCCAGGTAATCTGCACAGACGACGGCTGGCTGCAGCCCTTCTCCCTGGAGGCTAGTCTTCTTTGGCTTGGAGAGAAGGGTTCAATGTCCTTGACCATCAATCAGTGGCCTATTGTTCCCTCTACTGCCTCCAGAGAAAGGGGCCTAAGCTTCTGCTGAGTCCTTGGCAAACTGGTGTAAATCCCACATCTCCAATATTGGATTTGACAAATATTCCCTTTAAGTCCTCTTTCAGTGTTTCTGCTCTCCATATGATAAACTACCTAATTCCCTGCCTCATAATAGAACAAACATGAAAAACGTTTTGTTTTTCTCAGCTTGCTTTTGCACAAACATACAGCCGGTTGGTATCATTATTGCGTCGCATGTACTTGAAGGTTAGAAAACTTCGCTTGGAGTACTGTCCTTATATTAAATCTGCAACGAAACAGCATCAGAAAGAAAGCTTTCAAGGGCTGTCAATTTAACACATTCATATAGCCCAATTAAGCAGACCATTATAAGTATGGCCCTGTTCAAGCCACTCTTGCTCTTTCAGCAAATACTGATAAATGTGATTTTATCATGTCAATATGCCTTCATATAATCTGATTAAATTAATATGATATCATATAATATGATGCATAATATCATGCAATTAATTTGGTTTAAAAAAAGAATTGTCTGACAGCTTTAATATTCCTTGTAATTTACATGATAGTGGAGTAATTTAAAGAAATAGAAACAGCAATAGAAAAACTATAATGAAGTTCTTTTCTTATCCGTGAAATTAGAATACTGCAATGAAACAGTTTCAGAAAGAAAGATTTCTTCATTTATTCATTAGGGCTGTCAATTTAACACATTAATTTAGTATAATTAAGCAGCACAGAATGAGTAAGGGGTTGTTCACACCGTTATTGAATTCAGAAACAGCTGGGTGGAGCGCAAACAAAATAGAACAGAACGCAGGGGTTTCGAGATGTTTTTCTATATTGAATTACTTCAAACTTAACACAACCAAAGACATCAGCATGAACAACATGACATAACATGATGGAAAAAGACACCAGCCTGAGTGATTTATGTAGACCTACAATTAAAAAATAGCACAGCAGGAATGTGCAAAAATGGATTGCTGTGGACTGTAGGCCTGTGATAGGCAACAATATAATCACTTCTAAAGCAATGCAATGTAACCGAATTACCTTCATTTATTGGCTTTTCTCAGCAAACACTGAATCATGTATTATATTTTTAAATCATTTAATTAATTAGTTAGAATATCATGTAATTTGTTTGTTTTAAAATGTTCATCTCTCTAATATTTATATGCTGAAATGTATGTGGTACTTAAAAGAATTCCATGTCCATAAAACATGGCGCTTTTAGTATTTTTTTGAAAGAATGTAAAACAAAGAAACAATAAAAAACGGCACAAAGAGTTTCTAACAATGAGAATAAATGATTTAGTACATAAAACAAAAACTCAGCGCCTGCAATTACAATCTGAACAGCAATTGACAGAACAAACACATGGTGAACAAGCCGCCACTATGAGTCAAAATTGAATAGCTCTTGGAGAAAGTCAAGTGTCTGTGTAACGTCTCGGTTACGTATGGTAACCCTCGTTCCCTGAAGGAGGGCACGGGGACGTCACGTTGGATGACCGATGAATTGGGATCTCGCTTAGAGAGACCAATCTACTTCGAGTGTAAACTAAACGAGCCAATGCACATTGGCATGCGATTATTGCATCCAGCTGCTGCTGATCACAGCGTGAGTATAAGTAGGCAGCAGATGCAGCGCATATTCAGGTTTTCGCTGAGGAGCCTCTTCTCTCAGTAGAGTAGTCAGGAGCAGAACGATGTGATCGCTCGGCTCCGAAGCGAAAAGCTGAATATGCGCTGCATCTGCTGCCTACTTATACTCACGCTGTGATCAGCAGCAGCTGGATGAAATAATCGCATGCCAATGTGCATTGGCTCGTTTAGTTTACACTCGAAGTAGATTGGTCTCTCTAAGCGAGATCCCAATTCGTCGGTCATCCGACGTGACGTCGAGAGTGACCGACTGAAAGGGAACTGTCTGATCAGTTTTGAGTTAACCACCTTTCTACAACTTGGGACACTGAAAGTGGTTGTTATTTTTGACACAAATGTTTATGGTGTTTCCGCTGCGATAATGATAATGGGTTTGAAATCCCAGGAATGCATTATCATAAATAGAGCCTAACACTATGTGTGATGGTCTGATGAGATAAAAATGAGCTAATTTCTGATTCAGCGCTGAGTAAAAGCTCATTTCAATATTGTACACAGAAGAAGTTCATCTGACATGCTGGTATTGAATAAGACTCGACTGCGTCTCCGCCTGGCCTTGAGCTTCACCTGAACACCAACACAGCAGGAACTCTTTTTGATACGAGACTGCAGCAGCCAACGTAAAAACAACAAAAAGACATTTCATTTCACTTCCCTTATTATATGCACTTTTCAGCACAGGTGGCACTCATGTACTGGACTCCCTTAAAAAGAGACATATTTTGTGTGATAACCATCTGCTGCCTAGACACTTTTTAAATTTCACCAAACATTCTTCCCCCTCAAAGCACGTCTCATCTTCAGGTTTGTCTGTTCAGAGCGAGGAAGCGTGAAGTTATTGCCTGTAATTGACCCAATGTATTGATTGATCATTGCGCTGCATTTTAAACGCCACTATTTCCAGCACATAATTATGCCTACTGGGCTTTTATTAGATCGCAGTGAGCTAAAGACGTCACCGAGCTCTTTGAGAATCCTCTGGAAAAACAAAAAGGAAACACATCTGCTGTGGAGTAAACATGGGAGATTTGGTGTCTTTGCCTCCTTCATCAACAAGCATCCCATGGGTGGCGTAAATAATGAGTACCATGAATTGGAGCAGTAACGCAAGGTTTCATTGCTGAATCAGCCAGTGCTGGTATAATCTGGCCATTTGTCCATTCTTGCCCCTCCTCATCATGCGAGACGACTAATGAAAAACTGTTTGAGATTCCCTGTATTGCATCTTCACTTTTCAAGCATGCTGTGAGATGGGGGATAAATGACATATAACATATCTATTAGCTTATCACCAGCTGTAACCACTTTTAATTTTACAGTATATCTGTAATTTTAAATTTAATACATTGCATTTAATATTTCTCAATATTGGTCGGCATAAAATAATTATTTTAAAAAACATTACAAAATCCTACCAACATCAAAAAACAGTTTTAAACAGTAGTGTAAATATTTATTAACATATGACAGCATATCACCATACAGGACACTCTTGTCACTGCTTGACATTTCAGCTACCCATTTACATAAATAATTTATTGTTTTATATAAAAGTAAAAGAAGCTTAACATTAAACGCAGCATGTAATACATAATATAAGACCACCAACTGTGTAGAATTTAATATGCAATATAAAATTTGCCTAAGCACAGTCATGCACTAAGCCCAGATAATAAGTGTAGTTATGTTTTATGGAGAATGAAGTTAAAATATGCAGTGTTGGGAGGGGATTCACTAATTAGCATATGTACAAAATCTACATGTTTTAAACAGCAACAGCCACTTTAAGCTTTTATCTGTGATCATCACTGCTTTCTTATCATCAGATACTTCAATCTCCAATGCATGAAATATGAGTCAATTATATGAGGATGAAACTCGGGACCCTATTGTGCACAGCCCAGGGAAAACACGAATGAAAGTCATAGTGTCCACGAGTGAGCTATATTCATTCAGCGCACTATTTGTGTTATGCACTTCTAAGAGCGCAAAGATCACCTGCTGAATACTAAAAATCTATTTAATATATGTATTATTCCTTTCTATTCTTCTTCTCCACTCAGGATGTTTTTTTGCAAACAATTCTCACCGCTTCAAGGATGGGGGAAATGGTGCTTTTAGCCACGTAATGCAACAAACCATTACCACAGGCAAACAAAGTGTATTCTCAAGATAAGCTCGAAGTTACATTATTTGCTGAACATTTGCCTAGTGGTTTTCTCACATTTTTATCTGATATCGGACCATTAGAGGCTTTTGGGTCAGACGCTGTATCTCATGAAATATGAAACGTGGTACCTCAGAGTTATCTATTTCTGTTGCTGTTTGTTTTAATTCAAAATTCATGTAGCCGGGCCTGTAGGCCACACTGACTGACAGGACTGCTAGCACCAGACAGTCTCTACAACAACAACGACTCTCACAAACAAGCAGTTCCACGCTCACAAACCTTCAAATGTTATCACCATCAAATCCAGTCTATCCTTTCTTCCGTTGCTCTATCCTTTCAGGCACTCTGACACTATCTGTGGGACTTACAGCACTGCATAAATACCAAACTCCCCACAGTGACACATGCACTTTAGCTTGATATGGATGCTGTCAAACTCCCATCGCTTCAGGCCAGGAAGTGCTTTATACCTTTGTGTTTGAGCCTTTCTGGAAGGGGTCAAAAATTATTGATCAGCATTACTTGATGATTCCTGACAAATTAGGCTGGGATATTGACCCTTTCTATGACCCCCTCTGGCAGCCGTTGTGCAAATTACATTGCAGCTCTGTCAGAAATACATCCACCGCTGGGAAAAATCAAGACTAGAGCTGGAGAAACAACACAGAGACCCTTTACTCTAGGTATTCAGTGGTTGAAAGTAACATTTAAGCTCACAAGTTGTACATAAACATTGCATGAACTCAAACGTGTGTTAAGAATACCTAAATACCTAAAAAAAGCTGTTGCTCAGCTAGTGCAGGATCGCTTAATAATATGAGAATAGAAAAATGCCACCACAAATTCCCCCAAAATTCAAAATGCGCGGGCAAAAAATCTTGATTACAGGGATAGTTGACCCAAAAATTAACAGAAACTGTTATTCACATACCTCAAAATATATTTTATGTTTAACAGAAGAAAGACACTCATAGAGGTTTGGTGTAGCCCACTACAAGAACATGATGTGCCTTTTCTCCACACACAAAAATGTGTGTAATGTATTCCGTAAATCAACATTAATAATCATTATTACAATATTAAGGGCAATAATCAACAATACATTTTTGTCATATTTGCACCCTGTAATGAGCTCCTAATTTTAAATTTGAATTATATATTTTATGTGGGCTATTTTAAGTTACATTAATTACAACATGTTTTCTTGATAAGAGGACTAAAGTATTCAGATTTAATTTAATTGATTTAAATATCTGACATAAAAACAACAGAAATGCATTTAATAATGTAATTATAAAAATACACAGGTAAAAAATGCCATAGGAAATCAGTTACAGGGGGCAAATATTGCCGCCAAATAAAAATGTTAATTTCTGATCTTACGTAACAAAAACATAACATAACAACACAATGCAATATACTCTGTTGCTGTTTTTATTCAGTCAGAATACACAGTTATTTTGGAATGCTTTATGCTGCCAGACGATTGTGGCATCTACCAGCAGGGGCTAAGAGGGCTATGCTAACCAGACAAACCCTGACCCCTTGATCACAGCGACAAGTACCTTCAGGGCACTTCTTGTGCATGGCAACAGATTCTGTTACGAGTAAAATCATGAAATTTAGTTTTTTGTCCAGTATTCATCTGTTTGTACCACTCCTCTCCGCATAGAGTCCTATTCCCACATTATGGAGCTGACAAAGCCCTTCGAATAAGTTATGTTCATGAATAAGATTTGTGGTGTTTGAGGTATTATTAATCTCCAGGGAACAGCCAAATTGCCTTCTGCCAAGAAGCTAATGATAAAATGTTCACAAGCATTTTTGAAAGTGTCAGTTCTCCCATCATAATGAAAATCCAATTTTGTGGTGGTTCACTGTCAATTAATATGCTCTTTCAAAACAGAGAGAGGTAAAGCTTCTAGGTATTCTACAGTACCTTTCTCTTGCGCCTCAGACTATTGTGTACAATTTTAAAAAATCAGTCATCCTGGATGTTCTTAAGAAGGGATTAGAAAGAAGAATTTGGTTTATTTTCATTTCAGTAATTATTTATACAGCTACTTCAAAATGTTCTTTCTAATTAAGTTTTTCGTATTTGAGATGAAGTCTACATTGTTGGTGGTAAGAGCATAAATTATTAGAAAAGTAAATAGCATGAGTCAAACCACTAAGTGCTTTGAATAATATTTAAGAATAATTAAATATACAAATAAACCAAAGTCAAAAAGTAGCATAAATAATCTTTAGCCAACCCCTGAATGAGTTTAAAATTTCTACACAAAACATAGGCTACTTAGTTTACACTAACTGAATCTTCCTCACTACAGTTTCAAAAAATTATAGATCAGTCTAGATTTTTTCCCCCTTTTTCTTTGTGGCAGGTTCAAAGAAATTTGCGTGAAAATTGCTTTCTTGACATAAAAACGATAAGACGGCAATGCTTTAAGTGCTGTATGAATGCATGTATGTATATACAGTAAATAGCATTAAAATACTAAGATGCCACAAATATTGTACATATACAATGCATTTCCTTAAAAATGATTGTTGATTTATTCAATGCAAACCAATTATTACATTATAAATTACTTATTGTCTACAAAAAGAAAACCTGAATTAAAAAGTGAGGTACACTTTCATAGATCTTACTTTATGATTAAAACCTTTTCTTGAGCTGTATAACATTGACTAAATAGCAATAACATTGACTAAATACCTAATTATTTGACCTGCAGAATACTTCAAATCACACATTCTCTACAGGCAGGAATTAATATGATCTTTCTCATGAACTAAACTGTAAAAATTCAATTCAAAATATAAGAATAACAAATACCAGTGTCTGTCTTCATTTCATCAGTATTTGTTTTTTTTGTCAAGAGAAATTTAGTTAATTGTGAGACAATTAGGCTGCTTGTTGGTCTTATTTATGGCATGGCCATGAAGCTAAACTCAGCTAAAAGTTTCATAACTTGCTTTGCCGCTGAGATGAACGTGGCATCCAAACAAACCCACCACCCACAGGGTCCTATATTAAAGACATTGAAAGTAACCAATACAAGACAAAAACAAATTATGCTCTTCTCTCAGGACGATCGAAAAATCCAATTATAGTTATTTGAATAACTGTGATTGAGATTAACCCATGGAGGAGCCAAAAGGAGCCAAATGCGAGCGCAGTCAAAATGCCATGCTCTGTGTATCAATAGATAGCGAGTTTATACTAGCACCAAACAATATCTGACATCAGCTTGTAAAATAAAGTCTCTTGAGTGAAACTGTTTTCCCTCTTCTTTCCCCAGACAGTGAGCGACACCTCTGTCTCAGCGCTCCAAAAGACCTGCTATTCATCTAAAGAATAAACCCACTTCAATCATCCAAATGTCAACAAATAAAAGAAAGGACACACTATCAAAAACTAATCTCATGGAAAACATGTACAGCCGTTAGAAATAAACAACCCAAGGTAGCAAACATATCTCTGAGAATAATAATCAAAAACCCCCCAGTAAAACACTATAAAAATGAAAGCAAAGCAAACTCACTAATCCTCTTTTCTCAAAGCAGCTCAGACAAAAGTGTCTGCCAATCCTTTGCATACAAATTAGCATTGTCAGTGTGGACAGGATGTAAGACGGGACTTATTAATGTCGACTGTTTGACTAGTCTCATTCTGGCGGGATCCTCCAAAAAGCGTTTGAAACTTTGGCGGCCACAAGGTCTTGGGAATAGCACCTTAAGATCTCTTGTCAAAGAGATCACACTGCTTACTGACCTTAATCTTTCGCACAGCGCAGAAAGAGAAAATGACACGTCCCAAGGAGATTTTTGCATGCCTGTGTGTAGTCTTGATGTTATCTGAGGTGTTTAGAAAATGAAAATGTTGAGCCCTTGGGAGAGCTGAGGCCTCAAGGCATATTTCTTAATTTGAAGTAAAAAAAAAAAATGTTTAGAGCTTATGATGATGGAGCGCACGATATCTGTGATTAAAGAGATCTGATTAAAGAAGCTCCCATTCCAGCCGAGGGAAGGCGAGAGAGAAGAGCGAGAGGTGATTGGTTTGATGAAGGAATTAGATCAGTAACTACAGTGATAAAGCTTACAACAAAAAACATCTTCCAATTCATGTTACTCAAGCATATTATAGAGGTAATTTCATCTGCATTTTGAAGATCCTCATTTGTAGAGTTGCAAAAAACCTTACTGGTTACACAAACAACCCCCGTATGCCATTGGTCAGTCAAACAGATAGCCCCGCCCCAAACTCACGCCATTGGTTGAGCCAGTGTTGCTGTTGTCGGGCTGCTCAAACAAGCAGGGCAGTGTTTTCAAGGAAATCAACCGATAAATGGCTTACTTCTAGTTGTCTCTGCATATTAAGCTGGGATAGGAGAAAGTATTTTAACATCAAAACAATTACACACATCACCTTTTAAATAGGAACAGCTGTCTGTAAAATTACATTAACTTTCATAATCATGTGAAAAAAAAGCATTTGTGCCTGGCTGTGCTCATGACATTTAAAAACAGTTGTGCTCACAGAAATGCAGGTTCGAATGTTGCCTGCAATATGTACAAATGTCATTCCAGCTCTCTCTATCCACTTTTCTGTCGTTCTCCATGTTAAAAGGCAAAGAAAGGAATAAAAATAAAGGGTGTCTGTAAATGTCTTGACTTTTTGGGAAAAAATATGTATCTGAAATGAAGAATATTGCATTTGTCTTCACCATGACACAATCTCAAGCCCAAAGTATACAGCAGTGTTAACACAAATGCTTAATATATGTGTACAGCCAAACGCATAGCCTTTCAAACACAGGCTCTCAATGTATGCACACTAAAAAGTTTCATCCGTGAATGGTGTCTGCAACTTCTCTCCAGAGGTTATGTCTGATAAAAATGTCTTTGTCTATCTTTTAACCCCTTCATCTTCACTTTTCAATGCGATTGTCCATTGATCCAGTAGTCTTATTGTGTCACAGTGTCTGGTTGTGGTGCCCTGGACTGGCCACTTGAGGGCGCTCTCCTGTTTTTGTGTTATATGTTGTGAACTTGTGACAGAAAATAGCTGCCACTACAAGATCCAGCAGTTGGTTTTTTCTTTGTTTCCCCTTTTTTTGACCATGGACATCCGGATTGTCCCTCCTACCACAGGGATTGTGGTTCAGTCTCCTTTGTTTCTTTCTTGACTGTGAAACATTGTGCCGGCACAGTGTTGTCACCATGTGAACCAATTGATTAGTGCAAAAAAAAAATTAATAAAATAAAATCTAGCTGTGTCCATACTATGCACTGTACACATCTTTGCGCATGCATTAATATATATAGCTGGTTTGAGTTTCAAAATAAACAGTTGAACCAAAAACGTAATGAATTTCTGTCCTCTGATGGATTGTATGAGGAACAGATCCAAATTTCAAGGAATATCTATGGCAAAAATTTTAATTTAGCCTTTTTTTCTGAGAGAATGTCTGTGATAGAAAGTTAGTGGATTTCAGTGTTGTTTAAACCCCACTGACTTTCACTGTATGGAGAAAAAAAGTTTTTCAACAAAGAAAGTAAGTTATACAGTTTGGGGCAACATGAGGGTGAGAAAATAATGACTAAAATGTCATTTTTGGCTGAACTATCGCTTTAACTAAATCTATCCTTGACACAGCATGGCTGTAAAGCGTGTCTTAATAAGGCTTGTTTATGGTTCAGGTAAAGTGAGCAGGATTTCAGTTCTGCAATGGTGAGTGAGCACGAAAGGCTGGGGAAGGGCGGAGCAGCTGGTAGAGAGACGAAATGAAAGACAGAGAGAGAGATGGGGGAAAGGTGAAGAGTGACAGAGGTTTTGCCACGTTCAGAAGAGAGCACAACCTGCCTCACCAGGCTTCAGAGATAATTGGATGGCAGAATAAGAAAAAAAATCTAGTCAGAGATTATTCTAGAGGAGAGTGAGATTCTCAGACTATAATGACTGGAAAGAAGTTTGACTTTAATAAGACTTTAAAAGTCGTCGTAATGAAAGTATACAACGTTTGAATGCAAGTCATGTCAGTGAAGAATGATCTAGATCTAGCTAGTATATTACACATATTTTACCAAAATAGCTCATTAGTAACATTAGAAACAAATGTCACAGTGTGGCTGAACAGCAGCGTATTTCCAATAATATTGCATTTTACGTTCACATCATTTCTCTTAATTCTCCGAAGTTGGCTTGTGAACTATTGTAGATTTTTGTTTTGCTTCGGAATCTAAAACAGCTTTTTTTACTGGCTGCTGGCACACAACTGTGTATTTCCTCAAACGAAGCAACTTATTCATGCCATTTCACCGAGGTCTGTTTAGAATTTCCTTTCAATCAAATGCTGTTCAACACTTTAGCTGCCATTTTCCATGCAGTGAAACGGTCATTTAATGAGCCCCTGTGAGGAGCAGCCATGATTGTAGTAAGGAGGACAATAGCTTTATGATGCAACTTTCCCATTTCATCATTCTGAGGCAAAGAATTTCAATCACTCAAACATGTAAATAAGGTAGGAAATATATTCTTAGAAATACAAGCCCTGAGGTTCAGAGGCCATTTTAGACACAGCAAGATAACAAGAGCCCTGTTGGCGTGACAACTTGAAAGTCTGAATTAATCTCTCGGCTACAAGTTGTCTCCGCTAACCTCACCAACATGAGAACTGTGAATTGTTCATCCACCAAACCTTAAAATAGCTACAAGCATTTGTTCTCTGAGAACACCATCACCATTAGTGGCTAAAGGAATAATCTTTTGCATAAAAACAAAGTTTGTTCTCAGCTAAAGCCCAGTAAATCTGGGCTGCATTTAGATGGCTGAAACAAAAAATGCTTTCTGGCAAGAATGACAGGAGCGATTATGCATCTTCACAGTGTAACTACTGTATCATCAACAAAGAGCTATCCACTGACACTATCATTCTCATGTCATAAAAACCATTCCACACATATTGTATACTGCGTCAGTGAGAAACAGACTGAGAGTTATTGACTCATCAGGGGTTTTTGCACTCTGGAAAAAAAAGAGAAAGAAAAATGTAAAACACTCTCCAAGTGAAATCCATTAGTTTGCGGCTTGAAATCACGCGGAAAGAACATTATTTCCCCCTTCAGCTTAGCCACATGAAAGAGCACTGAAAACCAACTTCCTAATGACACTCCCTATGACATTATCATTTAAATACAATCCCATGTGCATCTTAAATTAGTAGGCTATCGTTAGTATAAATTTGAATAACGTTCAAATGTCGAGAAGGAAGGAACACAGACCATGGCCTTTTGCTGTAGACATGCAGTATAATAATGAGTGTTTCTTCAACTTCTTGCACATTTTGTGCAAGAGTTTTTTTTATTTTTTCAGTAAAACAAACAGATTTCAGTTTTGTTCTGAAGATCACATTAAAATGTGGGCACAAAAATTCAGTTCATCCATGACTTATTTCTTTCAACATTAAAATATGAAAATCCATCATAAAAGCATTATACATTTTTACACAAATTAGAACTGTATCTAAGGTTTTTTTTAATAAGTTGGTTACCAAAGACTTATTTCTTTTAATGTTAAAAGATCAAAATCCACCATAAAAACCTACTTATATACATTTTTACACAAATTAAGATTACATTTTGGAATCATCTGTATCTAATAAAGTATCTATCTATCTATCTAGACACAAAAATATTTATTATGTGTATGTGCTTTATTGCATTTCCAATCAAGCAATTTTAGAGTTGGCCAACCAACCAACCAACCAACCAATCAATCAATTAACCAATCAATAAAAATAAAATTGGACTACAACTACTTACATAAAAATGCACACATACAGCAGTACATATATAGCACATCCATTTCAGTGTATGTGCATATGTATTATGTATTTACACAGAGAGAAAGGACGATAGGTAATATTCAAGATGGGACTAAAATGGGACTGACAAGATAAAAGCTTTTCTTTGAGATCAAGAGCAGAAAATTAAGAATTTTGGAATCATCTGTATATAATTATGTATCTATCTATCTATCTATCTATCTAGACACAAAAATATTTATTATGTGTATGTGCTTTATTGCATTTCCAATCAAGCAATTTTAGAGTTGGCCAACCAACCAACCAACCAACCAATCAATCAATTAACCAATCAATAAAAATAAAATTGGACTACAACTACTTACATAAAAATGCACACATACAGCAGTACATATATAGCACATCCATTTCAGTGTATGTGCATATGTATTATGTATTTACACAGAGAGAAAGGACGATAGGTAATATTCAAGATGGGACTAAAATGGGACTGACAAGATAAAAGCTTTTCTTTGAGATCAAGAGCAGAAAGGAGGGGAGGGAGGAGAATTAACCAATAAGACAGAGAAGAGATGGGACCCTGTCAAAATAAAGGAAGTTCCATGCAACATCCTGTCAATCCTGAGCAGGTGCTCACATATAAATTTTCCTCCGAAGCCCCCAAAAATGCGATGTTTTCAGCTCTACCTGCGTATGTTGTATTACAATCTAAATGCATGTGAGATTTCACAGAAAAGTCCTCTCTGCTGATTTTTTTGCAAAGCTTTTGCATTTATACTTGAACGTTAACCTGCTCATCCTTTGCACCCAGGTACTTGTTTGGGCCGTGATGCTTTTGTGCAGAGCTGGTGCTGGTGTGTATGTGGGGGGAAGGGAGAGAGAAGCTACAGATACCATTTAATGGACAGCCCAGTGAAGGAGCCCCAGAGTGGGTGAGATAATCAGGCCGAGAGTACATGTAGGAGAAGCACAGATAATTGAGCGTAGGAGAGGGAGAGAGAGAGATGGGAAGGAAAGGTGGGGGTGATTCAGTATAGGAGAATGGACTGTATGCGAGTGATCCTTTGCTATTGCCCATTTGTGGCGGAACATGACATCTCAGAGAGGGTACAGAGCTCAAGGCTAAAGATTAATCTTCACAAGAGGAAGAGTGCATTTTTGCCCCTGGTAGGAGATTTTAGGCCATGAAAAATGCATGTTTTCGTTTGTGTTTAGTGTAGATAGAAAAAAGTGACACAGTGCTGGCTCACAGAACTCTGAATGCTTTGCCGAGGACAGTTCCGGTGTGTTTATGTGTGCTTAGATGCTAATTTATGCATGTGGAAAATGATGAAAGCAACATTAGTGGCAAAACAACACACACATATGCAAAAACAAAGTCCAAAAAATATTTATTTTTTGCCACACCTGGCAATGAATGAACATTTATGCTCATAAATATTGCTTACTGGTTACGATACTGGAATTTGCAGTATTGTCTTATTAATATACAGGCCTATTTTTGCTCTTAATAAAGTTTTTAGCAGTTTTTTCTTTGCATATTTGTGACAAACAGAACTAAATTGTCAGCGCCACAGCAAAAGAAATCATACTTTACCCGAGTTGTGAACGCAAGCTCGTAGTCTATATTGAATGTGATGCAATAAAATCTGTGTACCGTGAAATAATAGCAGGAAATGTCTTTATATTGAGTTGTCCTTGTGGGCTGCACACAAAAATAAACATAGAATGCCTCTGACCAATGCAGTCCAATTTCTTGAACTAATGACTCCTATGAGCTCGTTTTTTGGATGAATAGTTCAAAAGGATGAGTTATTGGTTTGAATCAGTCTGACGGATCCTTACTGAATCAAATTGTTCAGATTCACCATCTGACTCACTTAATTGCAAGAATTATTTTCAGTAGTAACAAAATGAAGACAGTTTTGTTTGAGTATTTTAACAGTCTAGTATAACAAGTATTATTTTATGCAATATATGATTTCTCTTGACAATTTAGTGCAAGGAAGCACAGACGGATCAACTTTCCATCTCTATGTACAACACACAAAACAAAAACTGTGATTTTGTTTCTCATATTTTTGTTTTGGTGGCCTAATATGAGGAGTATTTCACATATGTGTTGCCACATGGAGAACGGAAGAAAAAAAAACACCAGCCAACTGGCATATTTGTTTTCCTTTCCCTACAAAGCCAATTTTTACTTGCAATTGGCGTTTACTGAGTGTTAATTTGGAAACCCGCGCAAAACTGAATACTCGGGCACATCTCTAGTGAATGATAAAATTAATGTGCAATATGTAAATTCATATTTATACATGATACCTGTACAAACCCATCTGTGCAATATGCAAATTCGATATTTGTAACTTTTGTTTGACATTTCTATTTCTTCATATTCATACTAGCTGTACAGATCCATCTGCCCTGCACATATTCATTTTCTGCTTCACACATCTATATATAGCCACTCTCTACCACTTGTATTCGTATAATCTTGTTCGTATTACCCTGTAAATATATTTTTTCTTCTGTAATCCAGCTGTTTTATTTCTGTACTGCAAGTTTCCAATTCAAATTTCTTGTGTGGGTGAACCTCAAACAAAACTCATTCAGATTCTAAAACACGCATATATACATTGAAACTAAAATAATTAAAGCTGAGAGTCATCGATTTTACAAGAAATCTTCCACAGAGTATTACTGCTACAAAATCTGATCAGGGAGTTCATCCATTGGTGCACAAGCATTAAAAAGAAAGCAACATAGTGAAACACAACAGAAAGCTTTTCTGTGATGTACAATTAAACCGATTCACTGTATGCCCCTGAATGCGAGATCAAAGCAAAGTGCATCAGTATGCAGAGCAGGGCACAGTATTGATTTTTGAGCTATTCCGAGGCTCATGTAAACACAGGATCATTTAGACTGGGGATGTCTTCCACAAAAGCACACATGAGACTCCAGTTGAACCATATTGAATGCAAGCATTATTGCTCTAGTCATGCCTGTTTAGAATCTAGAGGTCAAGAAAGATTTATGACATGCCACGCGCTTATCATCCACAACCAGAAATGCCGGCGTTTTTTTTTATATCACGAAGCAAAATGAAGGTCAGGTAGCACCACATCTCGTCTTTACAAGGGGTCTCTTCCTCCGTTGATCTCGCCCTTACTGATGCAGCATAAATCTGATAAGCGCACCTGAAAGAATCTCTAAACAGGATTATTCCCCGATAGGCCACTATGCCCCATGCAGTCCATTCTGAGAGAGTTCACGGAGAGCCTGGAGACCACAAGCCTGAAGGATTAAACAAATAAAAAAGACGGATATGTGGATAGTGGCTGAACGACAGCCAGGTAAGCGAGACATTCTGAACTCATTAATATTGAACTTTGAAGTGACAAAGTGAATTTTAATACCAAATATAAAAATTCCACAACAAGCCTGAAGCATACTGTGCCCTTCATGTGGGACGTATCGGGTCCAACCGTTTCACTTGATTTTTAACTAGAATACTTGGATGTATGTACGTATATATACACACACATTACTGTTCAAAGTTTGAGGTCAGTAAAAAATTTTTTTAATGTTTTTTTCAAATTTTTTTTTAAAGAAGTCTCTTATGCTCACCAAGGCTGCATTTATTTAATAAAAACATACAGTAAAAACAGTATTATATAGTAATATTATTACAAATTAAAATAACTAATTTTATAAAATAATATTTTAGTGTTTTAAAAGTAATTTTAAATGTAATTATTCTTTGGCGATAGAAGGTAAAAAAAAAATATATATATATTTTTGTAACTATGTAGGTGTCTGTTAATTTTAATCAATTAAGTATGTCCTTGCTGAATGAAAGTGTAAAATAAATAAATAAATAAATAAATAAAAACATACTGATATAAGGGCATAAGTTTAAAATCTGAATCCTGATCCTACATTAAAGTGACCAAACGATAACATTACTAGACTGAAATGACTTTCCATATTGACAAACCTGAGCTGACATGAATATTGTACATTCTAGACTTTATTCTCATTAAAGGGTTATATAAGAGTCACATTGATAATTATTCACTTATTTCGAAATAATTGACACATGGGAATAAATGATGTGATGCTGGACAATTAGTTTTGAAAGAAGGAGTTGCCTCAACATGTCGTCTTTTACAAGCACATTATCAATTCAATATTTTCAACCATTTACCAATGTAATTAAAACATTCTAAAGGGACAGATTATTCAAAAATGAATTAAAAAGTAAAAAAAAAAAACTGTACTGTACTTAAATGTAAAGTAAAAAAAGTACTGCTATATGAACAAAAGTGCAGTAACATTTGGTTTGCAAACACTTTAAACAAATAAGGTGCTTTTTTTTTTTACAGCAGTATTCCTTTTACATAGCCTAGTAGCAGTTAAAATATGTCTTGTAAATGTCAACTTATAACATTAATGTAATCAAATTAAATATAAAACAAGCTATTTGACACTGCCAGGGCATTAACGTTTTTATAGAAAATATTTTATAGTTTGTTATAGAAAAACAAGTTATGCTCAGAGTCCAGAGCCTCCATCATAACATTATAACAGGCACCTTAGAGACCTGCACAATCGCGGGACCCAACGCAGCAGAGTGCGGCGCGGGACAACACTTGATGGGTGAGTGCGGGCGGGTAGAGACTCGTGTGTGCGGGATGAGGGATCTTAACTGTGCCCGAGCGCGTTTGACCCCCAAAGCCCGGTCCGTTTGACTAGTGTGATCACTCCGTGCTGCACTCCGGCGTGGTTCGTTTAGCCGTCCCTGGCTCGGTTGGAAGAGGTGGGCCAGAGCGCGGTTCCTTTATATATAGATCAGTGAGTGTGAGCACTAACCGTGCCGGAGCGCGGGACTTCTGATACCTGCAGCATAATTGCGTGAACATTTCTGAGCAGCAAGAGTGATAGATCTGTAAAGCAATATATTGTGAGAGGGTCGTGTGTTACCGCGTCCCAAACGACTCAAAATAATAAACCACAAAGTTAACAAAACGATGCACTC
>NW_015649998.1:2034007-2034913 GCF_001515625.1 Sinocyclocheilus rhinocerous
ATCGCGGGACCCAACGCAGCAGAGTGCGGCGCGGGACAACACTTGATGGGTGAGTGCGGGCGGGTAGAGACTCGTGTGTGCGGGATGAGGGATCTTAACTGTGCCCGAGCGCGTTTGACCCCCAAAGCCCGGTCCGTTTGACTAGTGTGATCACTCCGTGCTGCACTCCGGCGTGGTTCGTTTAGCCGTCCCTGGCTCGGTTGGAAGAGGTGGGCCAGAGCGCGGTTCCTTTATATATAGATCAGTGAGTGTGAGCACTAACCGTGCCGGAGCGCGGGACTTCTGATACCTGCAGCATAATTGCGTGAACATTTCTGAGCAGCAAGAGTGATAGATCTGTAAAGCAATATATTGTGAGAGGGTCGTGTGTTACCGCGTCCCAAACGACTCAAAATAATAAACCACAAAGTTAACAAAACGATGCACTCCACTGTGCTGAGCGAGAGCGCTTCTCTGCTTTCTTCACGTGCTATCGGAAACGTCCTGTTTCCCACTTATGAAGTCGTGATTACGAGCATGTTGCATTCTTTTCTGTTAAAAATAAGAGTGGACAGTGGTTTGTGAATGTTGATGCATAGCCAAAATAATTTGATCGGGAGCATTCATGTGAGCGCTGCTGCAGTCTTAGGCCCTCCCCAAATGCTCTCATTGGTTGAGACACATGATGACACTCATCCCAAGCCAGTACTGATTAACATCCCACCCCTCCTGTGACCCATGGTTTGTCTGTATGTGTACGCAGAGCCAGTGAGCAATGGACTTTCATAAAAATAAAAAACTGCGTTAATGTGAGATAAAATAATTGTCGGCATTAATCAATTTATGCGTTAACGCGATAATAACCCAGCAAAATTGCTGAAATTGCCCAGCAAGTTAACGCGTAATATATATATATATATATATATA
>NW_015649998.1:2035289-2060332 GCF_001515625.1 Sinocyclocheilus rhinocerous
TCTTGGGCACCAAATCAGCATATTAAAAAGATTTCTCAAGAATCATGACACTGAAGACTGGAGTAATGGCTGATGAAAATATATAAATCTAGACAACACTTTTTTAAATTGTAATAATATTTCACAGTTTTTATTGTATTTTTAAACAAATGAAAGCAGCCTTAGTTCAGACTTTTGAATGGTGTGTACCATCCTTTAATGCTTTTGAACCTTCAGCTTTTCCATTTTATGTCATTAATTAATTAAATTATTTATTTACTAATAAACAATTTTTTTTAAATGTATTTCTTTATTTGTAAAAATAGGACAATATTGCTTCGTTGATTGACTGGATGATTAGCTGGTCAAGCAGGTTAAGAAACATTCTGAGGACACCAGAACACCAGTATCTCATGCTAAGAATCTTTGACATCTTGACCTATAACAGCACAACCACATTTTAATGAAATAATACAGAAAAATGAACTAGAAATGAAATGACATTTCTAAAAATGAAAACTAAATATAGATTAGAAAATTATTATATCCTCACTATTCCACTGCAGACCATATCTGAGGTAAACAACCTATAACCACATCTCCATTCTAAGCAAGCACATGTCCATGGGCAATAACTCTCTCTCACGCTGATGCTCATTTTGGTCAAAAAGGCCCTGTGTTTGCAATAATAATCAGTATTCATGCACCATGCACTGTGACCCATGGTTTGTCTGTATGTGTACGCAGAGCCAGTGAGCAATGGACTTTCATAAAAATAAAAAACTGCGTTAATGTGAGATAAAATAATTGTCGGCATTAATCAATTTATGCGTTAACGCGATAATAACCCAGCAAAATTGCTGAAATTGCCCAGCAAGTTAACGCGTAATATATATATATATATATATCACCATGCATGCTTGGCATATGTTCTCCCATATGCTTGGAATCCAGTGCAAGGATTCAGTACACAGCATTGTAACAGTTCACAAGAGAAAAACTGACAACACTATTCCATCAAATTTGCCAGATTAGTTCACACTGGAGATAAAAAGTGAAAGTTTCATTTGTGATGCTGAAAGAACAAAACAAAGGCGAGTATCTTGATCTGCTGACAGCGGTAATTGCTTTGTTTTGTAGACACGAAAAATTAGGGATGTGAGTCTCAGAGGAAGAAGAAAAAGCAATGTCAAACTAATGACATCCAACTAATAACCTCGTTTGTTGATATGGTGAATGAGACACAGTTGGGCAGGATATCAGAGCTATAGTTATACTCTTAAACATGATTAATCTCTGTAACTAAGCTCATTTGGAGGTATGAAGAATGGGATCAAGAGAAGACAATTGAATGTGGACAAAGTGTCAAATTGAGATCCTCAAAAAGCTCCCTGTGAAAAGATTAATTTTAAAATATTTCACTTTGGATATTTCCTTGAATAATTTCTCTTTTGTAAAAGTCACAACATAAAAGCACTACAGTAAATCTACCAACCAGGAATAAGGTTATGATTATATACTGTCAGTGCTGGGCAGCTACTGATTAGATGCAAGTAATCTGGACTACATAGTCAGATTCCAAAAAAATAAGGATTGTAACTAAATTATTTTATGTTTTAAAATGTTATTGCTATAAATGCTTTAAAATGCTATTTCCTAGTCAGATTACAGTTACTTTTTAAGCATTACATGATTATATCCTATTTAACAATGGCAGTAAATTATCCATAATTTATTGATTCTCCCTAATTCTTTTTTTTTCTCTCTTTTGAATTCTTTTTCTAAAAATCCTACTGGGTGTCGCAACATTTAGCCTACCATTTATCTATGTAAATAAATTTGGGGACAAAAACACCTCTCAGTCAATTAGACCATGTATTAGAGGAATAATAATTATTACTAAACACAGCTGATATACAGCTGTGAAATGTTTTCACATCCAGTGATCTTCACTAATTATTGATCTGGACAAAAGTCTGGACAAAAATATTTAAAACCTGGAAAACTTTAAACATGTAATGTCATTGCTGTTTTCATGTTTGTTCGTGTAATGCAGGGATTCCTGTCAGCATTTTTTTTGTCAGCAAATCCCTTTTGACCTAAAATATTTACTTGGAGACCCCTGAGATAAGTAAATTTTTCAATGTCTTAACAACATTCACACCATCACTTTAACAGTCACAAATATTTCTGTTTTTAGTGTTTAATTGTTTTGTTTTGATTTTCAAATAATTTATTCATTTTAATTTTAAATTTTTATGATTTCATTAATCATCAACTCAAAAACCCCCTGCAGTTCCTTCATTAACCCCATTTTGGGAAACCCTGGTGTAATGTAATGTTTAATACATTTGTGACCTGTGCTGGCAAAATGAGTCACAATAAGCAAATTTTCAAAAATGAGCTATTTTTATTTTCACATTCTCCATTAAAAGATTATTTTTGTGTGAATACTTGCAAACTGTAATTCTGTGTATATGTGTATATTTATCGGGATTGTGCGCCATCTGAAGCATCTTTATGCGGGCGCTTCGGATGACAGTCAGCGCGAGAAGCGAGCGGTGAAAAGGTACTCCTCTCAGAAACCGTACAAATAAAGATAATTTTAGATGTTCAAATACTATTTGGAGCATTGGGATCGCTAGACGAAGGCTTAATGAACTCATTTTTGTGAAAACGTCCAATTCGACTAAAATTTACACTAGGCACTTTTTTTTTGCCTGTAGCTCAAAATTAGCCCGTGTGCATCCCGACTCATTCTGCCAGCACGGGTCACATTTCATGTTGTTGATAAAGAATGGAATATATTTTCTTTTCTTTTTTATATCAATATGGTACACAATAATTTAAAAGTAATCAGAACTCATTTTTGTGAAAACGTCCAATTCGACTAAAATCAACATTTTTCACTTTTTTTTTGCCTGTAGCTCAAAATTAGCCCGTGTGCATCCCGACTCATTCTGCCAGCACGGGTCACATTTCATGTTGTTGATAAAGAATGGAATATATTTTCTTTTCTTTTTTATATCAATATGGTACACAATAATTTAAAAGTAATCAAAAAGTACTCAGAATGAATTATTAAAATATTTAATTATTAAATTACGTTACGAACTACAATTTTAATCATGTAATTTGTAATCAGTAACGGATTACAATTTTCAAGCAATCTACCCAGCACTGCATATACCTATAGGGAAACAGGAAATCCGATCATTTATGGTTGCACTTTCTCTAAAAAACAACTTCAGTACAATCCATGTGACAAAACATCAAGGGAAACATAAATCATAACTTCAGTGTTGTGGCCTGAGCTCTCAAATTTTTTTTTTTAATGAAACACTCTATTTCACCGAATAAATCTTGTATGAATCCCAATAGCACAAATGCTTCATAAATCTCACTTTTGTGTGGAAGCTGTCTGAACTATTTGTCAGGAGGACTACCGATAAGAGACAGGTTGGTTTTCAGTGGAATCAAACGCATGTCTGAATGTAGCTGCTATTTCAGCCAACATGCAGAGAAACACAAAAGTATTGGCAGCGTGTTTGGAGAAAAGCGCGCACTGCGTGTGAACAAGGGATTGATTTTCACAGTCAATTATAGCCATTTTAAGCGCAGTTGTAAATGTGTAAAGAAAGGCCAAAATGTTTCAAAATCACACCAAAAAACTATGAGTAGGTATCGACAAGCATCTGTTCAGTAAAGATCTAACATCTCCTCCTGTTTCCATTCTAGCAAATATGAAACGTCTCACACATACAAAGTAAAGAATGGATTTAATAGCTATTGTGCAATGCTTTGATTTTATTCATATATAGGGGAGAGTGGGGCTAATAGTCAAACCTCCATTTTTGTATTCACTACAAAAAAGCTATTAGATCTAAATTAAATTCCACCGTTATTGTTCAGGTAAAAGGCAGAGGCAATAAGCTGTCACAATAGAAACTGCCATTCTAACATAGTTTTTTAAAGCTAAATTCAATCAATAAAACAATTATGAGAAACAAAACGGTCGATAAATATTGTAATTAAAAAATTACAACATACAGTACAAAAGTCATGTGACACCTGACATTTACAAGAAAATACCCTTGTCTCGAAAACCAATTCAATTCCCTGCGTGACAACTAGCCTCGGTCTCCCCTTATACATGCTCATATACATTTCTATACATCATTGCGTTTGCATACCGTATGTATTGCTTCTTTCTGAATACACATAATCCAACCCTCCTGTGAAGAGATGTCAAAACATAATTAGCATTTATTAATTCATTTATATTCTTTGTCAAATAAGTAGTGGACCTGTTGCAAGGAATTCAAACTATCCTCTCTCGGCCAAGTCGCTCAACTAGGACAGCACAAAATTAACTAGAAATACAATTTGGAACTTGGAACAAAACAAGAACAGTGGGACGTCGAGACAGTTTATCTCAGCGATTGATACTGCCACTACTGCAGTGGACCATGAAATTGTCATTTGTTCTGCAAGCGTTGCATCAAATGAAAGTTAAGGGCTACACACTAGCAAAGGTCTAAACTCTGGCAGTGAGAGGACCCCATGGCTAATTATATCCATTCCATACAAATGGTATACCTACTAATACAGAGGCATATCTGTAAAATGGAGTATGAAAATGCATTAAGATCTGAAACGCTGAATGATACTCATTGTGGTTACTAAGAACGGTCATGCAATACAACACATCACACACAATTTTTAGTGTGTGCATTGTGTCCGTACATGTGCTAAAGAGAAAGCATTAGGGGAAGTAATGTATCCCATTTGAGGGATTACATTTTCACACTGGCTTTTAAAAGGCATGTCTTAAAAGAATAGTTCAACCAAAAAATAAAAAATAAACTCTGTTATCGTTTATTCACAATCATATTGGTCCAAATCCAAATTATTCTATTTTATGGAATACAAAAGGAGAAATTTTGAAGAATCTACTGGTCATTCTGGACACAAAAAGATTTTTAATTCAGCCAGTTTTTGTGAACTGGATCAACTCATTCATTTGCTTTGGACTGTTCCACACACAAAGCTATTGTAAGCTTCAGAAGACTATAATAGCGCAATATAGCGCATAAGTCTTATGATTAGCGGTCGACAGATATGGATTTTTTGTTGGCAGTATCTTACAGAGCATGGTGGCCAATGGCTGTTATATATGAAACCATACCATTTACTTTATTAACTATAGTAAATAACACAAGCATAAAAATTACTAAAATATTATTTTACATCATTCTGACTAAAAAAAAAAACATTTGAACTGAAAAAACAAAAACTGTAAAATAAAGATGAGCAATTCCTTTATTCTGCAACCCTATTGTGGCATTTTCAAAAACAAAGATTTTTTTTAAACATGAATAAAAATAAAACACTATAACCAACAGTGCACTCTGTAACCTGTTATTCCAGTAACAGATTTCAGTAACCTTAAGTTTTGTACCAATAACTGTTAAATGGGATTCAATTTTAAAATGCTATGCTATTTTGCCTAAATAAATTAATAACAAAACACTAAAAAAATAAAATCAGTTGTTTTAAATGCAACAAGTGAATTCCAGCATTATAATGCATCATAAAAAATATATTAAGAAATAGATATTCATTTTGAGATTTTTGTTAGAGAATAAATTTAAAAGTGTTGTTAAAATATTAGTGTTTTTTAACGATAATTAAGTGAACACAGATGATGGCAAAGGTAATCTAAATGTAAAAATAGAAGAAATGAGAATGCACAATTAAATATCCAAAACTGGGTGATATATATCCAACAACGACCAATGCAATTCCATAAAATTGTTCTTTTTGTGTTACAAGAAAAAAAAACTCATATGTATTTCAAACAACATGATGGTGAGTAAATAATTTAATTTAAAATGTAAATTAGAATTTTTGGGTGAACTATCCCTTTAATACACACAGGCACACACGCACACACACACACACGCACACACACACACACAAACTCCACGCTCCCCCAGAAAGAGAATATCATGGTCTGTGATTTCAGTAAGGAGCACAACAGCGAAAACACAGCGACGCCATAGATAGTGAGATACGTTCAGAGACGGCGGAGTCATGAACTATCCCTTTAATACACACAGGCGCACACACACACACACACGCGCACACACGCACACACACACACACGCACACACACACACACAAACTCCACGCTCCCCCAGAAAGAGAATATCATGGTCTGTGATTTCAGTAAGGAGCACAACAGCGAAAACACAGCGACGCCATAGATAGTGAGATACGTTCAGAGACGGCGGAGTCAGTTGCTGCTCAGGAGGAGAGAAAATGGCAGACAACAAATAAAAGAGAGAAGTCGAGGAGGCGTATTATCAATATCCCGCCCTTCATGCAGCCCGCACTAAAGCAGAGAATGAGGAAGCCAGAGAGAAGCAGTCAGCGTTTAGGAAAGCCACTCGCCCCAGCGCTACTCATGACAGTGCCCACCATAACGCCACAGTGCTCGCTCAGAGGGGTGTCAGTGCTGTACTGTGCAATGCCACAAGTTAAAGAAATAAAACACAAAGAAACACAAAGAAATCAAGTGAAAAAACTAGGGCTGTCAATTTAAATAGCGCATTTAAAGAAACAAAAGTAATGTCCTAAAGTTGATCTCTGTTTGACCTGATGTCTAATTTGCTAACAAATTATTTTTTAGATTTGGATCTTTAAATGATTCAACTGATTCATTTTAGAATCAGTCTAGATGATTCTTGAGACTACAAGTCAATGATTCACTGAAATGAGAACCATCTCTTTTGGAAATGTCAGACTCAAAATGTAAACCACTGAGAATGAGAATGAACCAAAGGTTTGACTGATTTTAACAGCCATAAATGTTAACAAATAACACATACAGGAAATATGTTTAGTTTTACCAACACAAATACCAAAAAGAGTTTGTTTGAATGAATAGCATACTAAAATATGCAAAAACATTTTATGTAAATAAATAATCATTGTATTTTGTTTTGTAAATGCAAATTTATATTTAGGTTCTAAATGACATTTTTAGGCATGGCTACAAATACTTTCTCAGCAAACATTGATAAGGGATTAATTAATTGATGTATAATGTAATTTATTTTATTTAAAAATAACTGATTGACAGCCCTAGAAAAAAATAAAATAAAATAAAGTGACGACACACAAAGCTGAACGCCAGCAGGCATCCTGGCCAATCGAGAGAAGGAGAAATTGCAATGAAGAAGAGGTCATTTTTGGTTAGTGCAGCATTTCGGATCCCTTACTGAGCTGCGTACAGCATGTGACATATACTGACCCCTGGACTTGAGACAGCACTAGTTGTTGTGGGTTCAATAATTGCTACAGGAAAAGAAGGGGAGAGGGAAAAGAGGACATTTATATATTATTAACATAACGAAGACCCAAAAGAAGGGAAAAGAGAACAAAAACATGTAAAGACTGGAAAGAAAAAAGGGTGTGAAAATTTTGCCTCTGTGGTCAACTGGCAATAAAAGGGCCCTTTACACCGCAAAATAAAACAAATCCATGCTGAGCTTGATCATCTTGATCAAAATATAATGTTCAGTCGGGTTTAATGTTCAGAGGGTTTTCAACGGAGTCGGTTTCAAATCATATTATGATCGCTGATCTTTGATACTCCAAATTAGAAGCTTCTGAGCATCACTCAATTCAACGGACCGGAATGAAGCTCAGCTCAATTAACACATGAAATTAAATTCAGTCATTTAATCATGACGATGTAATATAGTTTTCATATTATTAATAGATATCATACTCTCTCAATTGCCCCAGCTCCCTTTTTGGGAAATGTTAAAAGCAGGACTTTAATGTCAACCCATTTTTAATCTCATATAGGCTCGATATTTTCCAGTGAGTTACTTAACTGATGGTAATTAAAACTTAACTGGGGGGATACGTCTAGATCTGGGGGAGATAAACTGAAACATGAATGTCTTCACATTTTCCATCTGCTGATACATATACATAAAACAGAAAAATATAAAAAAAATGGAAAATGAATCCAACAGCCAAAGCAAAAGTATTTGGACACTTAAAAAGGTCAGGCTGTCATTGCGTTAGATACAAAATATTAAACCAAGTGGCATCTGCAAACAAAAGTGGCTGACTTCATTTTTTCCTAGCCATAACTGGTAACTACCTGGTCTCAAGATCATTTTCAGTAGATGTATGAATTTATTTCCCCATAAGTTCATACAAGTGCCCTTGTACAGTAGCCACAGGTGTAGAAACACACTAAAGGTCACACAAGGTTATAAGCATAAATAATACATAAACCTCAAATTATAATAAATTCTATTGTTAAAATATGCAATTTACTCCACTTTCCCGCAACAATGAACAACATGCAGCTTTAAAATTCATATGTTTTCTATTGAACCAAGAGGTCAGTAAATCTGTTTAGATGCTCTACTGGCCAAACATCTTTCCATTATGTGAACTTGTAGATCAGAGTTCACCAAACTTGAACTTTGGCACACATTGAAAGGTGACACTCTCTGCTTGTTTGTGTTTCCAGTCTCCCACGTTTACATGGAAGTGAATGAAGCAAACTCTAGCGTGATGGGACAGATACCTAAACATGAAAATTCTGTCCTCGCTTACTCACACTCGTGTTGTTGTATGACTTTCTTTCTTCTTTACAATACAAAATAAGAATGTTGGTAACCAAACAGTTTTGAGTTTTGACCAATTGAAATTGTATAGAGAAAGGAAACACAAATCACATTTCTCAAAATGTATCTCCTTTTCTGCTGCAAAGAAAGTCATACAGGTTTGTAATGACATGAGGGTAAATAAATGACAGAATTTTCATTTTTTGGAACACAAAAGAAGATATTTATCTCTCTCTTTTTTCATGCATATTATGAAAGTCATTGGGGTCCAATGTTACTTCGACATTGTTCTTCAAAATCTATTCTTTTGTATTGTACAGAGGAAAGGAATGCATAAAAGTTTTGGAACAATGAATAAATTATGACAAAAGTTGCATTTTTGAAAGAAGTATTCCTTTATATCACCAGGAAATGTCCTACTGTATCTTAATTTTGAACAGTCTATCTATTATCCATAATTTAAAACGAAGCAAACTTCCTTTTGTGAAATGCTTTATTCAAAAAAGGTCTTTCCACTATTTTCTTTTAAACAAAATGTAGATGTACTTCTGCCCAGCTTCATCAAATTTCATGAACCTGTATCAATAAAATCACATGAACAACATATTACTATTGTGGCGAGTATCCCGAGTCCAGATTAGCGTCGCCCTGGAAACGCCGCTGCCACACTGATCACCGAAGCACAACACCTGTGCGTGATGAATGGCGCACCTGGAGCTCGTTCCCGCTGGCCTTAAAAGCCAGGAGAAGAGACACCAGCGGGAAGGCACCACGGAGCTCCAGGCGACATTAATGCTTGTTTCTCCTTGTTCACAGAATCCGAAGGCACCCTGGGAGAGGGATCTGCACCACGGCACTTCACCCCACGAGCACCACGCTGAGACGGGCACCGAGCACCATTCATCAGAGCACGTGTGATCAGTGTGTGGGCAATAAATCACCCTCCGGGGCTCTTTCGATCAGTACCGAGTCTGTGTTCTCATTCACCCCGCGACACTATGAAAACATAAAAGTGGTTGTGTGACAGACGCTGGTCTTTTTTTTTTTTTTCAAGGAAAAAAAGGAATCAGGCCTCAATCAAACCATCTGGACATTTGTAAATAAAAAAATTATCCTTCCCTTTCAAAATCCGTTGTGACAGTAGAGATGAACTGAACAAGAAAAAAAAAAGTCAGGATCTGTGATTTTTCTTTTATTGTTCAAATCAACATTACAGTGACTCCGTACAGTAAGAGTGACTTTGTGATTAAGGGGTGTAATGACCTCAACAGAGGCTTCTCTCTGGTAAGCCCTTTGCTAAATTGAGAGCCCTGGAGTTGAAATCACAGCGCCTAGAGAGAGTTCACATCATTACTGTTCGCAGGTTCAGGGGCAGGGTTGAGACAGTGTGTGTGTGTGAAGCCAAAACACAGACGATGTGTGTTGCAGCTTTCAGCTGCCGTTCATGCCAAGCGCACAGACATGCAACCTGGAGCAATCATCACCACTGACAGCACCGTACGCTTTGGGAATAAACTGACATTTCTCTGTAAATCAGAGAAAGGGTATAACATTTTGTGAAGGAGGCAAAAGCAAAAGTGAAAGATTTTGTACAGATTTAATAATAATAATAATAATAATAAAACATTCTTATATTTATTTATAGATGTACATAGATACATATATTCTCGGTTTGTTTGTTCAACAATGGGTACTTTTGGCCTGTGGAATTTCAGAAATCAAACAAACTTTCACTAGTTTATCTACTTTGCTTAATGTTCAACATTGTATATACATATGACAGGAAAATTCAGTAATTTTATTTTCCCCCATCCATAAATGTTATTTCCACCACATCTCAAATCACAATTTATTCAGTATTGGAAATTACATTTTAAATATTTTTGCTATTTAGACAAGAAAATGAAAGGATGGATGGATACTTTTGCTATAAAATGGTTGTCGGCTTCATATCTAGCATTTTGTGTTTCCTACTGTTCACACAATTACAATTATTTTATGCATAATTTAAGCACACCACTGTTGTCTCCTTGGTACAGTAAACAAGCACATTAACTTTAATTTTGTGAAAACTCATAGAAATTAATTTAACACATTTAAATGGTTTATGATTACTTGATATTTTTGTTAGAATATCATAGTTCTATTTATGTTGAATATTTCATTTTTCATGGTTTCATTGACTCTACACATAAACTAACACATGAAAGTCGACAAAAAATATGTTTCCAAGATGGTTTAATTGTGACCTTCATACAATGATAAGGAAAGCGCTGCAAAAATCTGCTAGTTATAATAAAAACCAACTCCTGGTTAAAAAAAAAACATACAACCTATAATTGGAGAAAGACCAATACGTTCAGGCAAAAATAAATAAATAAATAAATAAAATCAAGAAATTCATTGCTTCCTTAAAATTCATAAATCTTTAGTAATGATACTTTAGGATGGATACAAATCCTTGGCTTCCTTTCAGAGTTTTTAATTTTAAATATTTATGTTTCTCATTCTTACCAAATTTGGCCTACATTGCAATTTGAGTTGAGAATCTAAATTCTGCTAAAACTATGGTTCTTCTAAAACAAAGATCACATTACTCATCATAGTCATAGTTTTTGATGATCTTAATGCAACTCTAAGAAGGTGTCTTCTACCTCGGTTAATATCAGATGAACACCACAATGTGATTTGTGAAATTTCCTTCCATGTGGAGCTCTCAGTCTTTATATTACAGTATTGCATGACGTGTAATATTCAGGTACTGTATAGAGCAATGGAGTAGCCTGCATTGCATCCACGTAAAAGCAGATTGATGTGTACACTGAATGACCTCTGTTCTCACTTGCAAGGAAAAAAACCCATCATCATGGTGGGAGGAATTGCATTTCATTCTATAATAACATCTAATTTTTTCCCTTTTCTCTTTACAAAGAAATGAACATCCAGCTTCTATACAATTCACAGAAACGTAAATTGCCAAGATACGAGTGGAGTGCTATCTGATGTGCATTGTTAGACCACTCTGAGACTGTGAGACTACGAGCTGTGCTTGAATTCATTTATTTTACGCCAACCCCTTAACGATGGATTTAAAAACTTGAAGGTCAAAATGAATTATTTAAAGGGGCTAATTTTCTCTAATCTTCAGAAGCTCAATGCACAGTACTGATGAAGAAAAACTTTGGCTGCATCCTTGAACGGCTAAACCTTCTATCTTTCATGCATGGTCAGACGCATCGCAAGGATTGCCTATTTCTCCAGGCGGTTTTAACCGCCGTCTCCGTTAATGATTGGACAGGAGGTGTTTTATAGCCAAAACAGACTCTCTGCATCACAAACACCTTATTTTTCAAGGACCTGCTCGCCGCACATTCAGCGTACAAACAGCGAGGCGGCACCCTTTAAGACGTCAAAATGATGACTGTTGTAATACAAGATAAAAGTCAATGAGAAAGATAAATGTCAGTCCATCTGTTCGGCTGTCCTTTTCAGCGCTGGACTGAATTTGATTAGAGCTTCAAAACCACTGCAAATGAAGACAACAAAATGCAACCTCAACAAGAAAATGCAGTATAATACCAATCTCTCATATAGTATGCGCATCAAAAGAACAGCAACGAAATGGGTTAATGTAATAGCATTCGCAATCTCAGCCTCAGATGGCATGTCCACAGACCACTTCGTTTCGCCGACTGTCTGATGCATAAGCACAAAAAGCTGGAAAGCACTTTCTTAGTCTGGCAAGCTCTAATCTGATTGGCTGGTTTTATGCAGCTTTTGGGACTAAGGGCACAAAGTCGAGTTTACACGGCTGATACAATAAGCGCTTTTCAGTAAGATCAAATCACCGGATTTGCAGAAGTTTGCAAAGTCACTGGCATCAAATTTGAAAGATATTCCAGAGTTTTGTTTGAGGCACTTAGAAGCAAGTAAACTTGATATCCATGAGTATAACTGTATATAGGCATGTCTGTGAAATAATCATTGCTTATTATATTTGGCTAGGCTGATCGCATTATTTACATCCATTTTTAGCTTTTTTGTTAAATTTTTTTTAGCTATTGCGAAGACTGACGCGAACAATGGTGAACGCTGAAAGAAACAGAACGTGGTTAGTCTCTTTAAATGCCAGTCATACATCTATACTGGCTGTTCTCCAGATTAGTTGCAATGTAGACCAGGTTTTACATGGCTATGCAAGACTACATTAATTTATCTGGAAGTTTGTTTGAATTGTGTTTGGAAAACTGGAAAATCATAGTGCATATACCAGCCAATCGGATTCATAATCCATGGGCACTTAACACAGCACTTAAATGTATCAGCATAAATTGTGCACAGTCTGTATTTGGCAGTTCTTTACAGTGCAAGTAGAGGTGCTTGGGGGGAAGGCAACCTGATATATGATTGATGGGGAAATAAGAATAGGATCAGGAGGGCTGGCTGAACGGCAAGATGAATGCATGAGTTTCCCAGCCTGGAGAAAAACGATGTTCATGAGAATAAATTGACACCATATCTTCTGTTCTAGTTCACCTTCCATTTCATCCCTTCTTATATGCCTCCACCCTGTGACTCAGACAGGGTCACAGTATGGTAACCACGACAACAACATCCGGCACAACACAGTAAGAGCGGTAAAGAAAAACCAGGACAAGAAGAAACGGCAAGATATGAAAAGATGACACTGAGGTTATGATTGATAGGCATGGCAAATGAACAAGGCTTCCATTAGCTGGTGCATGCAGAAGATGTGGAGGCTTTATCAAGGGAGGCTGAAAGCTTCTTCGGGCTATGAGTGTTTCTAGTCTGTTTTAGTCATACTCCAATGACAGGTTGGAGGAGATTATTCGGCAAAGCCTACACTGTGCTATAAGCAAAAATGAGGGGGGAAAGATAGCTTGGATTACAGAGCAGACGAAATCTGCCAATTAAGGACAACAAAATCTTGTTGCTCCTCAGCGTTGCGCTTTACAGTCAGGACAGCAAAATGTAGAAGAAAGATTTGAAGAAAATCTCAGACAGGAAAACACGCCAGATACGGAAAACAGCAGGTTCACGATGTAGGCTACCTTGCTACAACATGCGAGACACATTTACCTCCTCACACATACAAACTTGTTTATGCTATGCAAGACATAAAAAGAGAAAGCTAGGGTGTTAACACATTTAGATTTTACTGTTTCTATAAAAATGTGCTGCAATTAGCAATATGCATAACGTGAAAATCCTCCCATGCACACTTTTTAGAGCAATAATCTGAAAACAAAGCAAAGCAAACAGCAAACTCAAAGATAAGTATCAGTTGTCTATCTAGATTAGCTCTCCTGAATGAAAATTAAAGGACATGTTGGCCCCCTTTACACTTGGAGCTTACATCAGAGTTTGCGTTAACCAAAAAATTTCCATCGTTCACCGAATTTATAAAACACGGATAATTCAAAACGCTCGCAGATTAAAATAAGCCATTTGGTCTATTGCGTTTGGCTGCTTTAGAAACATTCCCACAGTAAAGGATGCTAATAGGGATTAGAAGTGAAGAAAAGGGTGGAAAATAAAGTTTTAAAGCGCCCATGCGAAAACACACTGGGAGAGAGACGAGAGTGAGGATTTGAGGAGAGAAATTAGAGATTTCAAGTGTAGTGCAGTGGAACAATTCATGGGATATTGTTCATTAAATTGGGTGACCAGGTCCTAAAACCACAGTGTAAAACAGAATAAAAAAGACAGCAAACCACAACACAGGTGCCTGGTAAGCCAAAAAGAGCTTTTGCCACAGAAGTTCTTGAGATAAGATATTGTTATATTAAAAACAATCTCAAACAACTGTCCCTAACCATATTTGAATGTGGTTTCAGTGATCCGATCACAATGTGCCCTGTGGTTTAATGCTATCTGATTGTGATCCGATCACCGAAAACGCACTTTAATGCCAGGTGCAAAAAGGGTCAAAAGTCCAATCAAATGTGATGACAGTGAGTAATGGAGAAAGAGCCACGGAAATGTCAAGTCACTCTAATTTGTACCACATGTGCAACGCATCACCCATTTTTCTCAATACAACATTAAAAGGACTTTAAAAAAACATCCATTTGTTAAATTCATCACCTTTGCCCAATGCCTGCAGATTTTCGTCTTCAAAAAGAGCCTGTTCAGTGAACTGGTGTTCACAGACAATGGTCAGGAAGGTTTTAGAAATGAAACAAAGGAGACACACTAACTGCCAGACATTTGTTACCTCACAAAACAGTTTGTCACGTTTAGAAATGTGTGCTCGCTGAAGAAAATATATCAAATGAAATAAAGTTCAACTACAATATTGTGACAGCATTGTATGATGTTGAGAAATTTGTGGTTGTTTGTCAATTCACGCAATCATTTGCCCCAGTTGTATGGCACTAAAAATCTGCATTCTGTGACATTATTTTCATTATAGTCAATGACTAGTAGTGCTAAACTCATTCTTGAGAGTTAATATCTTTCACACTAATGAATTCCCATTGAGACATTGAGGAAAACAAAGAGCGACAGTGTGTTGCTTTGACATGCATTTTTTATCTGAATCCGTCTTTGAATATTGCAACCAAGGCCATTAGCTATATTGAGGTCATTTGGCAATTAGTAAAGCTTAAATAATGCACTTTTAAACATGTGGTTCGATCTCTGAGTGTATCTGACTGTAACGTCATTAGCAAGAGTGCATGCCAACGCCAACGTTTCATGAAAGTGCACTTTTTCTTAATGAAAATTTAATCTCTTAAGCATAATGTCAGTTAACATTCTAATTCTGCTGTTAAGAATTACATTCAAAAATTTACTTTATGTGAAGCATAAAACAATGAGGAATAAAATATTCAGGCCAATGAGGACCTAATGGAGTTTAGACTCGTGCGCCAACTCTCTTTTAGTGGTAATACTGGGCCAGTATAGATAACGACACTAAAAACTCCTGTTTTGAGGGTTCATTTTGGGCATAGCTTACCAAAAAATGGAAAATTCTGTCAATATTTACACATCCTCATATTGTTCCAAACATATTTCTTCAGTGGAACACAAAAGAAGACATTCTGAAGCATGTTTTTTGTACATACAAAGAAAGTTAGTGGGGTCCAAAACAACATTGGATCCAAATATCTTCTTGTGTTCCACAGAATAAAGAAATGCATACAGGTTTGAAACGACATGAGGTGAATAATGGCGCTTTTCCACTGCATCGTACGGCACGGTATGGCTCAGTACGGTTCACTTTTGGGGGGTTTTCCACTGGGTACAGTACCTGGTACATTTTTTAGTACCACCTCGGTTGAGGTTCCAAGTGAACCGTACCATTACCAAAACGTGACGTGTAAACTCTGCTGATCACTGATTGTCCGGAGAGAATCGTCTCATCGTCACTGAACTTGCGACACAAACACAAAAGAACCGCTAGATTTAAATCAGCACAGCCAGCGAAGGATCGAATGCAACTATTTTGAACGAGCGCACCTTTTTTTAACAACCAAAATGTTTCGTTGTCTGTTGCGGATGAGGAAGTACAGACGTTCCTTTGATAGCAGAGGAGCGGATCCAGCTAGAGCTTGATGGGGCGATGCGGAATGAAAAAGTTTTTTTTAGGAGTAGTGGCAGTAGAGGCGGCGCAACTATAACGACATGTGAATAATCCCGCCCACTCCAAAGCGATACTAAACTGCAGTGGAAACGCAAATCGTGCCGAGCCGAGCCGTGCCGTGCCGTACTGAGCCATGCCGAGCCGAGTCGTACCATGCAGTGGAAAAGCGCCATAAATGATGCCCAAATTTTTGGTTTTGGGTGAAAAAAATTTTTAAATCCCCATTTTGTCCAAAAACACTGAATCTTGACATTCAAGTATAGAATAATGGCTTTTCCCCCCGTTTACATTCAACCTTGTCACAGAAGACCTTTAATGGAAGCTCATGCCATTAAAGAGCATGTCACTATGCTAAATACCCTTTGTAGACACCAAACGCACTCAATCACCTTGATGCTGTCGGACGTACTGTACAATAAATGACCCAGGTTGGTTCCATAGGGGGAAAGTACTTAATTCTGCGTCTACAGCATTTGGCTGGGGATACTGTATGTCTGGGATGAAGAGTCAACAAAACAAATGTGAGGGAATAATCTAAGAAACACTTTCAATCAATACAAGGTATAAAATATGAGGGTGGAAATCATACGCGGGCTAAAAATAGAGCGAAATGATAGGTTTCTCCATGCTGAGGAGAAAATCAAACACTGCACTTTGATTAGTACTCCACACCTTGTCTCTGAGGTTGAGGTCCTCCATTAAATATTAATGTGTCCCTGAATTCACCTTTGCTTCATCAATACTTATTGACCAATATTATAACAGCAATTTAGTCCCAGGCAACGATGATCAGCTCTTGCATTTGCAATCTCTACAGATGTGGAGATGTGTGTGTTGTGGAGGAATTGCTTGCCATTTCTCATTAGGAGCACAGTAGGGTAGGTTTCCTTTTCATTAGCGATGAGGAAAATAAGAGGTACGAAGGAACTCTGGTGGGAGGAGAAGATGCAGCTTTCTGGTCTATTCTGGGTTTCTCACATCACAGACTGTCGGTCTTCAGTAGAACGTGAAAGATACTGGAATTTTTCATCTCAGCTGGGCCTTTGATATGCTTCATTTAAAAGCAGGGGACTCAACTTTTCCATCTGCCACTTTTAAGACTATCACTATTTTTTTTTATTGTTGTTGATGTTGTTTTTTTTGTTTTCATTTGTTTATCTTGTTAGCCCACTTACTTTTATTATTGACTCAGTGGCCAGTGAATCAGAAAAACACTAAGCACTTCAAACAGACTGCTCAAAGAAATTGCATCTCATTTTAAGAGCTCTTTGAAAATGCTTCACAGAAAACGTCAGGCTCCAAAACAATGACCTATTTGAGTAGCATCTTCTCTCATTTCCTCTGCAACATATGCATTGAAGATGGGGGAAAACACTGCATTTTCTCCGAGGAGCTCTGCGACGACTGTAACAGCATATGTGAAAAAGCAACTACTGTACCAGCACAACACGAGTTAGCCAGGGGAGAGTAATGCTTGTTACTTACGAATCAGAGGCACACTGGCATTGGCTGTTCCCAACCTGTTGACGGCCACACAGGTGTAGTTGCCATAGCGATCCTGTGTCATGTTCTTCACTGTGAGAACTGATCTGGAGCTGAGGTTCTTGATGTCAATTCCTTGGCCCATGTTAATCCTGAAAATAGGACCATGAGTTGACATGACACGTCAAGCAGTGACACCTGCTGCAGTGTGGCATGCTATAAATCCATCCAGCAAAAAGTATTTTAGCAGCACTTCTCATTTATACATGCAGACAGGCTACATGGAATACTAGTACTTTTAAAAATTAATTTGGTCACACTATTGACGTAAACTGGAAAAAATTACTGAAAGGTGCAAAACACAGAATATTTTTCAAATGTCTGAATATTTTTCACTACTTTTATTCAGCAAGTACAGTATGCATTACTTTTACATAGTTATAAAAGATTTATGAAATATTTAGAAAAAAATGTATCAGTCTCCACAAAATTTTCAACATCGATAATAATAAAAATAAACGTTTCTTGAGCACCAAATAAACTTATTTGTATGATTTTTGAAGGATCATGTGACACTAAGGACTGGAGTAATGGCTGCTGAAAAGTCAGTCACTGATTTCTTTCTTCATCTAAGAATGGTACATAATGTTTTGGACACATATTAATGTTTCTTACACCAAAAGATGGCAGGTAGATATATGGTAGTATGTGAGTTATGAAGGAAAATGTAAAAAAATACAATTGTCCTGACGGAATAGCTAAAGGGAAAATCAGAAGCAGAACAATTTGCACATGGCTTATACCTGTGTCAAGGTGAAAGGTTCAGCTGCAGTTGCTCGAGAGTCCTGACTTGGGTCATACGTGTTACTCTCACAGGTAAAGCTTCTGACCTTTTGTCCCCTAACTCTCAAGTAGCTTGTCTCCTGCTGACATTTGCTTAAATAAGAACAAAAAAAAAGACCACTGCCACCACTGTATCTGAGTGTTATAGGCCATTATACACAAAAATATTTACATAATCTATTCAGAATCACCTTGCTTATACATTATAACATTATAAATGTAAAAAAATACAATTGTCCTGACGGAATAGCTAAAGGGAAAATTTGCACATGGCTTATAGCTGTGTCAAGGTGAAAGGTTCAGCTGCAGTTGCTCGAGAGTCCTGACTTGGGTCATACGTGTTACTCTCACAGGTAAAGCTTCTGACCTTTTGTCCCCTAACTCTCAAGTAGCTTGTCTCCTGCTGACATTTGCTTAAATAAGAACAAAAAAAAAGACCACTGCCACCACTGTATCTGAGTGTTATAGGCCATTATACACAAAAATATTTACATAATCTATTCAGAATCACCTTGCTTATACATTATAACATTATGTTCAGCCTCTGTTATTAGCAAGCAACTGGAAAACAGAACAATGTTTTTGGGAGTCGCAATTTAACAAGTGCTTTCCATTGCAAAAGTATCTAATTTGGAAACCCAGCTATCTTTAGATTTACAAAAATTTACATATATTTAGCTCAAGAAATATATTATTATAATTTTTCATGATTATTTAATTTTTTTAAAACATAATTAGTTTATGATTCTGCATCATTCCTGTTGGTTTCTATTGTTTCCTGCTGTTAGTTCAGCATTGAGTCGGCACATTCAGACAAATACAGTAAAACATACAGTTTAGCAACAATGCTCAATGTAAAGCCTTAGATTAAGCAGAGTACAGACCCAATGCCAATAAGCCTCCTTTGCAATTTGAATAAATTGAGTGAAGTCTATAATTACAATTAGCACAGTGTGAACCGCTGATTCAGATCGTACTCAGCAAGAGTGAGTAAATGACGGGTAATGGGGTAATTTGGTATTTAAATTCAAAAACCACCACTTGAGTCAATGCTGACTGGTGCGAAGACTTGGAATGCTCTTTACTAGTGATAAGTTTATACAAACATTCAATTAAAATGCAGAGTTAAGATAGTAAGACAGATCCTCCTAACATACACAGGTTTGTACTATTTCAACTTTAATGTAACTGTATAAAAATGGTGCATTTAGAAGTAGACTTGAGTATACCTCTGATTTATTTTCTTTTTTTATCACATTCCATAACATTTCATTAATTTGGCTGTTTTTAAACATAATCAAATGCTGTTAACTAGTGCTGGGCGGTATACCGTATCATTTTGAAAAATACCGTGATATAAATTTTTGGTCATACCGCCCAGTACTACTGTTAACAGTTTTTTATTTATTCTAGAGCTAGAAATAAGTCCGTAGGTAATAAGTGTGCTCTCTATTTTTAGTTTTTATAAAACTTTATTAAATTTTATAAATACTTTTATAAATAAAAATCTTCCACTGACATAGTGAAAGAAGGTTTGGTATTGGAAAAGTAGAAACCTAAAAATAAAATATACACATCTAGAAAAAAATTCTGGTGCACAGCCACAAATGAATGTTCACAGAAAATAACAAAAAACCCTAAAAACACTGACATCCCCAGAAAGGGGTCGAAACGTCAAAATATTGGAAGAACTAGCAGTGAGCCAGTGTTTTTTATTGTGTTGACAGTGATGAATATTTGCATATTGGCATTCTTTCTTGCATTCATTTGCATATTGAATTGTGATTGGTCTTATCTCTCTTACATCTACTTAACCATCTGTAGCCAACTTTACACTGCAAAGAGTGAAATCCACATTATGTGCTGATACTTGTACACAGCTGACAGAAAACTAGAAGCGTACTGAGTGCCATGACAATGGCAGAGTTAAAAATGGATCTGATTTGACATTTCATTGCCACACAACCGAAGCAGCCCTAAAACTCTTCCTTGTCTTGCAAACACTAGTCTTTCCTTCTAGAAAATCACAATTTTAGCACTTTTTGGGAACTAAAAATGAATTTCGCCCCTCCCCCCAAAACATAATGTGTTCAAACCAATGCTTAAAATTATACATAATGCTGACTGATCAATTAAGACATCTTTTTGTGTTGCTCAAATGACTCAAATGATAGTTTGCTTCAGATCTCTTTTAGAAAGTTTTAGAAAGAAGTGTATGACTTCTCTTTAATTAAAAGTAAAAAATGACGGTAAAGTTGCAAAAGTGATTTTCATGAGCTTATGCTGTGCCAAGAATCACTATCTTTCGAAATTAAGACTCTTTAATAAGACACTTTGTAATATTTGATAAGCTGCAGATCCATAGCTATTAAACTAATACTACTAAAGACTGTAATACAGCTTTAGATCAACGTTCAGCGATTAAACCTTAGGCGAAATTCTCAAAAACTGCTGTACAGTTTGATTGTACTGTAATTATTCAGTGGATTCAACAAAGGCAGTGACTGCAAATGAATACTGATCAAAATATTGCATTTTTTTTTTTACACACGCACACTTGCCACAAAAAGTGGCCTCGACCGACGTTAACCTTCTCTGTGGTGAGCATTCTAAATCATAAATAAACTCACTTAACATGCACAATGTATGATAAATTATCACTGTACAGCTAAGCTAATGAAATGAAGGCTTTTATCATCTATCACTCTTGGTTTTACCTTTTCTCTCCCTTGTACCACTCAAAGACTGGAGAGGGGACAGCTGCTGCCTCGCATCTCAGCAGGGCAATCTATTTGATAAGCTGCAGATCCATAGCTATTAAACTAATACTGCTAAAGACTGTAATACAGCTTTAGATCAACGTTCAGTGATTAAACCTTAGGCGAAATTCTCAAAAACTGCTGTACAGTTTGATTGTACTGTAATTATTCAGTGGATTCAACAAAGGCAGTGACTGCAAATGAATACTGATCAAAATATTGCATTTTTTTTTTTACACACGCACACTTGCCACAAAAAGTGGCCTCGACCGACGTTAACCTTCTCTGTGGTGAGCATTCTGAATCGCAAATAAACTCACTTAACATGCATAATGTATGATAAATGATCACTGTACAGCTAAGCTAATGAAATGAAGGCTTTTATCATTTATCACTCTTGGTTTTACCTTTTCTCTCCCTTGTACCACTCAAAGACTGGAGAGGGGACAGCTGCTGCCTCGCATCTCAGCAGGGCAATCTGACCGGGTCGGACCCCGTGACTTCTCATCTCATGGATTGCTGGAGGAACTACAGAAAGAAAATAAAAACCAACGTGATTTAGGGAAAGAGTGAACACACGTAACAAGCTAACTCAAATAAACTAACCCTCCAAGCTGGAGAGGGAAGATCCTTCTAAAACGCAAAGTTTTCATTTACAGTCGTGTGAATTAGGCAGAAATGAATTAGCAACAAGATTCAGAGTGGTCAACACGTGTAAGTCTTATGGGTGCAATGCTGAGAAATACCATTCGTCCCAAGGGTTGGAGAAATGAAATGAACTGCTCAGTGATAAATTGTTTAATAGCTGTTCAAAGGCTGAGGAACTGAGGAAGGTTCTCTGAATATGTGCATGTAAAATGAGGACCCTTTCATGTTCACAAATGCAGTGTAAATCTCTCTAGCGGTGTTAGTGAGAGAGCTTTAACTACAGGCTGAATTTTTATTTTCCAGCTCGTCAAGAAGCAACAATCCTCTCTCGATGGGAAAAAAGAAATGTTTATCATACATAAATCTTCATTGTATATTATTTCTTATAGCAGGAGTAAACAGAGTAAGCTACTAGAATGGCATGCTTTCAAATACAAAATGACATATAGAAAAAGGCTATGAAAGAAATAACACCGTACTTAATATACACACAAATAAAGCAGGCATGTACAGAATACTAAGTTGAACACAATATATAAAAAAAAAAATTTCAGAAAATAACTCCCTTCAAGCAGGTGATCCACTTATGTCTTTCTAGCTAGCGTTAAATTACTTGCTATGTCTGAATTTGAGTGGGGGACATTTATATTCCAGGCAACTCGTTCTTTGAAAATCACCTGCAAGTTATTGAGGTCTGTGTTCAGACTATTTTTTCCTGATTGAATTTTTGACATTCTCTTCTATAACCCCAGTGTTGAAGGTATGAAGTTCTCCAGGCCTTCGATATAAAAATGTTTCATGTTATCTGAGGGCTGAAAAGAAATTTCCACCATTGTGGTGAGAACAGTAACATGGATTTTTAAGTATGATGTTCTCAGACTTTGGGCTCCGTAGTTATGTCACATAGATATGTTACAGCATTAACAAATGTGAAGGCATGCGCTTCCCCACATTGTACACGGAAGTGAGAGTTTCTCTCATTTCTCATATCTGGAAAGCTAATTTGCAGCATTTGAAATTCAAAGCATCTAACAGTAAGTGTGAGGAAAAGAAAATCTCAGTTTTTCTGAATTTGAAGCAGAAACATTCACTGAGATCAGAAAAAAAAAACATATACAGTATTTGCTAGATTGCTACATGGATTACCATCTGCATGTCAGGTACCAGTCACTTGACTGAAATAATAATTATCTTCACTAAAGAAATTTCCATGACTCTTTTTACTCCTAGAAATCAAAATGTTTTCCAAGGCTGTGAGAACCGTGCATAAAGAGTATGGATATCCATCATTGTAATCACTGTGTTGAGAAATTTAGTTCTGTGATATTGCGCTGCTCATCATTTCTTCACTGCACAATCTCCTGGGAAGGTATGAAAATAGCAGTGTGACACATCAACGCAGCTTGAATGCAGAGTTTTGGCATATGTTGGAAGAGAAGTCTGTCTGATCCAAAAAAGATGGCAACGGATGAATCTTCTGCTTTGGCTGGATCATGCATTTACAGTACAGGCATCAACCCATGCAAATGCCTAGGGAGCATTACATAACCTGAGCATCACAGAAGCAGGCTAGCATAAGATTTAAGGATAACATAACATAAGAGATTAAAGGAACACATTGCTGATGACAAAGGCGAGGACAAACGACTGCTGAGCCTATAATATATGGGTGCAGAAAGTACAAGGCTGAGAGTGCAGAGAATTTAAAATCAACCCATTTTACTGCAGTAATCTGATGTATGAGTGAAACATGAGAAAATAGGAACAAATGGGGTTAGACTGTGAAAATGGGCACATGATATAAATAATTACAAATTTTCATTTTTATTGTTTAAAAACAGTTATGCTGCTTCACATTTTTTGTGGAAACCCAGGAATTCCATGATTTTTGTAAATAATAAGTAACATTGTGAATGTCTTTATTTTCACTTCTGATAAATTTAATGCATCCTTGCTGAATAAACATTATTAACACTATAATCCTACTTACCTCAAACTTTTGAATGCTAGATCACGAATACCACAAAAACAAAAAAATAAGAAAAGTTTATTGAGCACCTAATCATATGACACTGAAGACTGGAGTAATAACTGCTGAAAATTCAGCTTTGCCACCACAGGAATAATTACAGAAATACTTTTTTTTATATATATTTAAATAGAAAATGGCTTACAATATAATAATAATGTATTTTCATAAAATAAATGCAGCCTTGATAAACATAAGACAATTCTTTTGAAAACATTAAAAAACTATAATATATTAATATATTCATGAAACTATATTAACTATATTACTAAAACAAAATTATTCCAAACTTTTGATCAGTAATGTACATACAGTATGTATGTATAAAAAAAGTAATGAGAACTGTATTGAATTACAAGACACAAAATATAATTATAAATGAATATAATGTAAGTATAATAAATAAAAGAAAGTAAATAAGATAAATTTTGATTCAATGTCGACTAAAGGACACAGGACACACAGGATCCACACACCATAACATGTTTATGCACCGAGATGACAATGGAATTCAATTATACACAGATCTCCATGCTGATGATTCAAATAATCAATATATTCTTCATTTACAATCATGCTCTATAACTTGACATCAGGTGTCAAAAGCCATTTAAAATACATGCAAACACATATTTAGAACTGTCAGTTTCTGCAGTGAAAAAGATTCTAGCAATTCAAATCAGGTGTCAGGTGATATGAAAGCGTCTGGATTTGTGATGCCAAGTTCAGCCTTTAACAGAAAACGGAATCTCTAGCCCCGTTCACTTCAAACATTTGCCACACTACCTGACATTTCAGTTGGGATGCAGTCGAAATATTTCACACCTTCTCTGGCCCGTTAATCAGTGTGAGCTTACTTTAAATGGATTTGGATGCTATAATATGGCATTGAGAGGCAGAACCAGAAAATTCTCTGCATAAAGAGCCAACGTGAGAGAATCCAAGGGTGCATTTACTAGAAACATCTATGCGTCTGTTGTATGTGTGTACATGCTTCAAATCAACAAAATCCCCTCCATATTGGATGTTACACAAGT
>NW_015649998.1:2060436-2070082 GCF_001515625.1 Sinocyclocheilus rhinocerous
TATATATATATATAGTATATTAACATATAGTATATTAATATATTCATGAAACTATATTAACTATATTACTAAAACAAAATTATTCCAAACTTTTGATCAGTAATGTACATACAGTATGTATGTATAAAAAAAGTAATGAGAACTGTATTGAATTACAAGACACAAAATATAATTATAAATGAATATAATGTAAGTATAATAAATAAAAGAAAGTAAATAAGATAAATTTTGATTCAATGTCGACTAAAGGACACAGGACACACAGGATCCACACACCATAACATGTTTATGCACCGAGATGACAATGGAATTCAATTATACACAGATCTCCATGCTGATGATTCAAATAATCAATATATTCTTCATTTACAATTATGCTCTATAACTTGACATCAGGTGTCAAAAGCCATTTAAAATACATGCAAACACATATTTAGAACTGTCAGTTTCTGCAGTGAAAAAGATTCTAGCAATTCAAATCAGGTGTCAGGTGATATGAAAGCGTCTGGATTTGTGATGCCAAGTTCAGCCTTTAACAGAAAACGGAATCTCTAGCCCCGTTCACTTCAAACATTTGCCACACTACCTGACATTTCAGTTGGGATGCAGTCGAAATATTTCACACCTTCTCTGGCCCGTTAATCAGTGTGAGCTTACTTTAAATGGATTTGGATGCTATAATATGGCATTGAGAGGCAGAACCAGAAAATTCTCTGCATAAAGAGCCAACGTGAGAGAATCCAAGGGTGCATTTACTAGAAACATCTATGCGTCTGTTGTATGTGTGTACATGCTTCAAATCTACAAAAACACCTCCATATTGGAGGTTACACAAGTGGATTTCAAGTTAATTCAGCTTATGTGTTTTGCACATAAAAACAAGAGATTTGAGAGCGGCTGAAATCTGCTGAGGGTGAGATATGGTATGTATCTGTCTGTGTCATTCATCACTGAGATTTGTGCTGTATTGTAAGCTATTGGCATGCCTTGGCAGGATGCCTAATAGCACAAGAGAAGCTGGCTCTGATATATATCCACACAGCTAACTTCTCCTATCTAACAAACCACTGCATCTGTCCTCACTGAGGGATGATCCAGTTCATTATAAAACTGCATTAGCGAGAACTACCCAGGGAGGAAAACAAAGCATTAGCCACAACTGCAACCACAACTTTTCACATTAATTAAAATCGTTTCAGCACATATACTGCAGTGATAAAGGGTCTGGAGGGACAGAATTCATGCAAGTCATCCAATTTTAAACATCAAAATATATTTTAAAGCAGAATGGAAATGAATGTATCAGCTAGTCTTTGGATACATCTTTAAAAAAAAAAAAAAAATTGGCTTAAAAAATAAAAAAATAAAATAAAGCTTCAGAACTGATTTGCCAAATCAGAAAATTCTCACCTGACTGATTTTGAATAAAATCCATTTTTAGTTTTCATAACAAGAATCAGCAGAGCATACACAACAAAAACCATCTGCAAAGTGCAGTTTATAATACTGTAAATAAAGCAGATTATAATCAAGAATTAAAGGGACGGTTCACCCAAATATGAAAATTCCGTCATCAATCACAACAAATGACTCTTTATTGTGCAGATCACAAAATAATATTTTTTGATGAAGAATGTTTCAACTATCAGTACAATGATGACAGAATATTCATTTTTGGGTGAACTATGCTCTTAAATATTTGTGTTTAGAGAGCACAAGTCCTAGTGTAATAATCCACACAATGAATAATGAAGAAAAAAATCCCTATTAAACCCATATACACGGCTTCTAAGATTCAATTACATTAGTCTTTTAAGGAGTTCTCATTATAGCAATCACACATCAGCACAGGCTAATGCAGAATCATGGTGTAAAAACCACGAAAGCCCTACAATCCCAGTCATTTACAGGCTTCATAACAAAAGAGTGCAACTGTAAATCATTGGTGAGTTTCTAAACTCATACCAGATGGGAGGGACTGAAAATAGCAAAGTTGGCATGAAAAATGGATGCTGCGGGGCTTACTGTTTGACAAATTTGCCAGTTGCGGCTTGATCACAAACGCAAATTAAAATGACAAGGCAGAGATTATGTTTTAGAATACCTGTGAACACAGCACCTCGCAAATCGGTGAATACGTCAATATATGCCAAACAAGGTTCCCTAGGGTTCGGTGCCTTTGTGATTCGTCTTTCATGCACAGATTTGACACGTACAAAAACGCAGGTTGACTAATTCAAAATAGACTGCTATTGAATGATATTTTTATTGTTGGGATAAATCTAGGCATGGTATAACCTGATCTTTCAAGGGAAAAAACTGAATAGGAGCCCCAGTTCAATCAAGTTAAATAGGATTTTCTATTATCACACTGAAGCCAGAGGTTAGTGGGTTGAACTGAAACTGCATGCTAATCCAGTTTATTATTTTTCCTCTTAATAAGTTTCATAACATCACAGCATGTCTGACTTTAAAGTTCGCTGATATTGGTGTCGGTTGGATGTACAGAATGACTAACTGGCACATCTCCCAACCCACAATAATTAATTTATCACAAGACACTTTGGAGGAAGGGATGATTTATACAGTCTTGCACCTTTATCCTCCCAACAAGTATAACATGTTATTTTAATTACAAGATCAATTAATAACCCACCTCTTCAGCCAGAGGCTAAAATGAGTTTTCTTCACAATTAAGGAATGGACTCATCAGTCCATGACTTATCAGCTTATAAACAGAGAGACTGCTTCAACTGCTGTCTCCACCTCATTGTCCTATTCTGTTCTCCAGCACTGGGTTTAGCAGCCAAGATTTATTAATTCATTAAGTTTTCCATTTAAAATTCAAGAATAACATCATGTTCTTTCTCTAACACATCCAATCCTTATAAATAACACTCATGCTAAGGGAACACAGGCTTTGTATGTCCCACGGAGAATATGCACTGTGGAGAAAAGTATTGAGTTGAATGAAATCATTAACCACAGTGTCACAAATCTATGTAAATAGACAAATTGGCTTTTAGCCTATCATGCTGAAAAATAGGAGCCATATTGTACTGTGCGGTGAAGATGGGCACTCCAGACAAGCCATTATTTGTCTGTGAAGCCTTATAATATCAAAGGGGCATAATTCATAGTGTCATTTATGGAAATGCATTACGGTCTTCCGCTAGTATGTGCGTCAGAGGTACATAGTTTGCAGTTTTGGGGGGCGAGTGGTTCAATCAGTGAGACCTTTCATTACTTTTAATTTCTGGTTTCAAAACCGACATTCACATCACAGCAAATGGTGAAGAACAAAGAAATATGTGTGTCCAGTGCATGCTAGTACAACACTAAAGACAGACCTTTAGTTTGTGGCTATTGAGAACTACACAGAAAACAAAAAGTAATTTACAACATTTAAAAAGTAATTACAAAGGATCAGCAAGTAACACACTGAATTAACCTCTTAACTCAAATAAATAAATAAACAAACAAACAAACAAATAAAAATGTTAAAAATATTTTGGAATATAAAATTGCCATAAAATCAAAACCATTTGTCTAACTAAGTTATGTTCCAAATTTGAAGTTGATATCACAAAAATTTAGGTTCCTGTGATTTACTTTGTTTTTTCCATGCATTTTCTTGTCACAAATGTATAAATGTCTGTCATAATATTAATTCTATCACAAAATAGTCAAGTATAGAACTTTGGAATAAAATAAAATAAAATAAAACTTTTTGGTTTTTTTTGTCTTTTTTTATGTGTTTTGTCCAGATTAGAAAAAGTTTTGGTTAATACATTTTGTTATATGATACTTGACACCTGGGGGAGGAGCTCATATAGAACTTTGGAATAAAATAAAATAAAATAAAAAAATTTATTTTATGTCTTTTTTTATGTGTTTTGTCCAGATTAGAAAAAGTTTTGGTTAATACATTTTGTTATATGATACTTGACACCTGGGGGAGGAGCTCGCTAAACGATTTAAAATAGCATTTCTATTTTAAGACAATGTCTGATTTCAAAATGGTTTTCACAGGATGAATTTTGACTGTTTAAGCTTTCAAATGATATCCAATTTAGGACGATTACTAAAATATGTGATGGGAAAAAAAGAGCGCCAAGATTAAACATGAAATTTTAAAGTAGAAAGATTGAATATATTTCCTTGTAAAACATAGGCTTTTCAATAATCTGTTTTATTTACAACTTCACTTTTTTTACAGTATAAACAGCACATTATAAAAATTTAATAAAAATTAAAACACTATAGATTATTACTCAAAATTTGTGTTTTATGCTTATTATAGAGTTGTGCCGTTAGCTTAGCAACATCTTAACAGCAACTCCATTGAAATCAATTGCTGCCTATGTAGGCAGCAGGAACAGAGGTAATGACATTCATTGATTTCAAAAGCCTATTGTAAGCCCTGGACAACTGTTAAGATTGACTTCTTCTGGCTAGTTTTTTTAATGCTAGGTTTCTACTGAAGTAAAATTATACTGAATGCCATCCAGAGGCCTCCCCCATATCCTTCTTATCCAGTCTTGCAGACAAAGTGGCCCTTTCATTGCTTTACATAGTTCAGGAATTTTCACAAATCTACATTTGCCATTTCCTAACTGGAAAACGTTCCACAATTTCAGTCAAACGTCAAATCATACAGAAATGATGGGTCACTATCGGACTGTGCCAAGTAACAGTGCATAGTATCTTCTCTGATAAATCTCAATGTTCCATAAAATCTGGCCGTGCTTTTAACATACTATATGCTTGGTTGGCTGCAATGTACTGCATAACCCAATGAATACAGCTGTACAAGTTGAAAATTCTTTCAGTGATACGAATATGTCAAATCATAAATGCATGTGTCCGTGCATGGATATAATCATTAGAGTAAAATGTCAAGCCAGTAACAGCATAAAGTCTTTAATTGCATTTACAAATACCACAAATAAGGTGAATACAAATCAGGACAATCCTGATGAAGCCTTGACTTTTTAAATATATAATGTTCAGGTAATAATAGCTATGAAAGAGGAAAAAATGCACAGTGAATAGAAATTACAATGTAATATATACAAATGCATTATGCTAATATTAGAAAATGCATATGGAGATGTTACAAACTACACATGAACCTAAAATAAAAAAACGTTGATGCTTACATTGCAGCTCAAAATTATGTCCATTTAGGGACAAATAGGGCCATTTTGATGTTGGTTTATCACTGCAGCACAGGCCATGTGCAAATGAAACTACTGACTGTTTTTATAACCTGTCTACAATCACCATGAGACTAAAGAGAAAAAAAGCCAGCTTTAAATTGAGAGTATTTATTTCTATAAAAGCTGAACTTTGTAGAAATTGCAAACCTTAATATACACAATCTGTCCATTTAGGGAACCAAAAGTAAGAGAATAAATTAAAATCATAAATGCTGTGTTATTTTAGTGACAGTGAGATACTATTACAATTTTCATTTTTATATTTTCCCTTTTAATTTTAGTTAAAGCTTTACTCATTTTAATGTTTTTGTCATTTTTATTAGTTTTTTATATGTATTTTAAATTTTTTTTTATTTTAGTAAATCAATTGGATTTGGATTTTGCCTTGGCAACTAGCTGAAATAAAAATATTTCATTTAATTTAATGTTTATTTAATTTTAATTAACATATTTTATGAATATAGCTAACTACAATAACTAAAACCCCTAAGTGGAGTCACCTTATTACATACTTAATAGTAAATACCCAAGCATTCAGAGAGTGACAGCAATTTGTTTTGGGCATTTGAAAGGCATGTTCAATTGTCTTCTTCAGTGAGTGAAAAGCAGGCTCAATTGGATTAATCAAGGGAATGACTTGGTTGGTCAAGACTATTCGTCTACTGGGCTCTGAAAAACTCCTTGGTTGCATTAGCAGCATTCATCTTCATTACAGCTCACATTACATTAATAAGCAATCACATCACTAAAGTCAAGGGAGACAGAATTAGCCGTACATGCCTGGGGCATAGCACACAGCCATGTCTCACAAATAGGGTGGTATGCTTTGGATCACAAGCACTTCTTTTTTCCGTGTTCTGTGTTTTTCAAACAGGTGATTTGAACATACCTGCTTTGCCTCTGATCAGTTTATACTGCTGCTTGGCTTAATGACAACATGCTTTATCAGAACTGACATGTCTTTGGTCCTCATGTTGAGAAACTCCAGCGACAGACTCGAAATGCAAATGCCTAAAATTAACTCACGACTTTCTGACAGCTTTCTTGTGCATGAAAAATGCAACAACACACACTTGGCCAAAAACAACTGGCTGAACAGCCAATTTAAAATGGAAACAATGCATGAAAAAGGGACAGTAATTGCGACATTGTTCACAGATTGTTTAAATAACCTCAAATTAAAGCCGAAGTTCAAGCTACACTATAACCTCTTACTCAATGACTATGTTTACACAGTATGCAGAAGTGGACTCTTGGCCTCATTAGGACAATAACAGGAAACCGCCATGTAAACACATCTATTTGAGACATGGATGATTACAAGTTTTGCCACATTACCGAAAATATATTGCCTATAGACTCAGTTGCTGTTTTCAATTCAACTGCAATGAATGGAGACTGTTTGTTTGCACATTCTGAACACTGCAACGTTACTTCAACTAATCGCGTGAGTTTGGGGGCGGGGCTATCTGTTTGGTCAACCAATAGCAGACAGGGGGAGTGTTCAGGAACTTGTCATTATTTTTGCAATTTGGTTTACTGCCGCTAATGCCACACAAATTACACAATTCCAAATTGCTTCAAGAATTATTTTAGTGACAGTGCTGATAGCCTAACTGTCCTATCATAATAAAGGCAAAAAACGGCAAAAAAATAAAAAAATAAAAAATTTGAAAAATATTTTAGAATTTAGAACATGTAGAAAAATGTAGAAAAAAGAAGGAATATATATATTAGTGCTGTCAAATGATTAATCGCATCCAAAATAAAAACAAATGTATGCATAAAAATACATGACCTTATCCAGCTCAAGATCAACATCCATTAAAGATTAGTATTTTACTAATCATTCATGCAGCTATAGAGCTGAAAATCAACCTCTTATGCAACACAATAACACCAATCCCTCTCCGACTACTAATTCCTTTATAAACCACTGGGAGGTTTAAAGGAAGGTGAAATCTGAATGTAAACAGACTATGTCTTTCTATGTAATTTGCAGAACAAAGTGGTTGCTCCAGGACACATTAGCTCAAAATGTGTCTTGACAAAATGACATATGAAGCAAAGGCATTACATTGCCTCTCCGAAGCTCTACCAATTGCATTTTGCATAAACATTCTAACATCTGTGAGCTACGTGACATCACCTAATCTGTCTAATTTATATATTTCTTTTCCTTGATGTCTTTAGAGGCAGCGCCTGTATGAAAGTGAAACTTAAAACTAAACATCTGGTGTGCATTCCAAAAGGAAAATAAGAACGCTGTGGCATATAGTCATAACAGACAAGATAAATTAAGCTTCATGACAACTAATTTCACATCAGAACAGTGTAGATTTAAAATGCAAGAGCTGTTGCAGAAATAAAAGGCATGGTAAATTGTATAATTGTACGCAGAATTGAGCAAAATTAAATTACTTTTCAATTTATGAGTTGGAATATACATATATATATATTAGGGGTGTAACGGTACATGTATTCGTACCGAACCGTTTCGGTACGGGTCTTTCGGTTCCTTATAAATATTCAAGTAACAATTCCAGTTCCTCACCTAATTAATTCAGTTCTAATTCTGGAATTTAAAAGGCATTCTCAATTCAACTCTCAATGCAGCACAACCCCGGTATGCCAAATGCTTTTTTTTTATTTTATGTTTTCTAAATGTTTGATTTGGCTGGAATTGAGCACCAGGTCTGGCTAATGTTTACGAGAGGCCGAATTTCAGCATGTTAGGAATTAGCATGCTTACCCAAAGATACAATCGCTGCACACCAACCGGAACAATAACATGTTTTTTTTTTTGCCTGAATGGAGGTTACATATGAAGGTTATAAACTGAAGGTCATAATGTACATTTAAAGTGTTAACACTATTTCAGTTAGCTGAGTGATCTACATGACTTTCACAGAATGCTGACAGAAGACTATCTTAGCACTCACTAGGGAACGAGTAGCAACAATAACAGTAAATGATTCAAGGTTTTTGTCATACATGGGTCCATTGGGCTATTATTTACCGCAAGTCTACAGTTACAATACCTACTAAGATTCTGGCATTGACCTGTAGGTCTTCATTTAGAAATTATTATGGTGTAAATCCCTGAAAAGCAAAAAAAAAATGGCCTATTCACAATTTTCTACAAATTATTTCTGCTGCAAAAAGTAGTGCAGTAACTGGCGCAAGTCCTTGTGGCTTTAATAAAGTTACGACTTACACATACATGCGTTAAATGCATTAAAACACATGCACAGAATTAGTTTTCATCAAATAAATTAGCTTATTTCAATTAGTGGTCATAATCTGCAATTAACCTGAAGGTCAGTTCCGCACATACCTAAAAGCTGTAATTATTTTCAAACCGGATTATTATAGCGTGTATTTAATTACGCTGATTACCCTTGAAATGTCAGAGTCGAGTCCCACTATCTGCATTCGTGTAAGGCTAATAAAAAGACACATACAAAGAAAGTGTCAAGGATGTCACAGAAATAGTTACATTTTACATGATTTTTACAAGATCTCATGTAAGACTTCATTTGAAACTAGCTTGTTTGAAATTAATTAGCATCCCAAACTCAGAATAATATAACTTGAAAAATAAAATGAAACCATATCTACCACATTACACTAGCAATATCCTGAAATACAGTACAGCATATATTACTACACTATAATGCAGAGATTTGTTTTTTGGACTGTTGAGTGGTTGAATAAAATCCTATTAGCTCTGATAGCTTTCACATCAAGGATTTCATTGCGCAAGGCAATGGGAACTGGCAGAGTAGTCCTCTCGCATCCTTCTCACTTTTATTTTGGGACATAATGGTGAGATAACATTTCTCTTCTAAATCCAGCATTGGCACCTCCATTCCAGCTAATTTTTCACCCAGCTGTAGTGGGTAAAATTGCTTTGATTGATACATTGGGATTATGTCTATCCCTTTTCCTGCTCTGAAACAGAATGTTGCGAAGGGAACAGGATCTGCTGTTACTGCTTCCATTAGCTGTCACTGTAAATCACTGTGAATCAACCGGAACCTCCACCTCCTGGTTCTAGGGTGGTCTATAAAACCTGGAGAAAGCCATCCGCTAGTGTAAATGCCATGTGACTAATCCCTTCAGAGTCACAGGAAAATGTCATGACAATGCTGATTGGCTGATGGCACCACAAAACACAGTCCCAAAAAGAAAAAAGAAATAAAATAACAAATACTATATTGTAATGTGGTGTTTTGGGTTGTGTTTCTTGTTCATGTTTTCATGTCTTTTATTTTGGAGTTTAATCATGGTCCCTGTTTGTGTCATGCTTCCCTTGCCCTCATGTATTCATGCCATTGGTTCTCTTGTTCACTGTGTCATGTTCTGATGGTTGTCTTAGTCATGTGTCTTGTTTCCCATTGGTTTGTTCATGTCATGTGACC
>NW_015649998.1:2070935-2071272 GCF_001515625.1 Sinocyclocheilus rhinocerous
GTGTCATGTTCATTGTGTCATGTTCTGATTGGTTGTCTTAGTCATGTGTCTTGTTTCCCATTGGTTTGTTCTTGTCTTGTGACCCTCTTGTTTGCTATAAGTAGCTATCATGTTCCCATAGTCTTCGTCGTGTATTGATGTTGTAACCCGCTGTTGGTGAGTCTGGTCTGTTTATGCCTCCTCAAGTCTGTTCTAGTCAAGTCTGTTCATGCCTCGTCAAGTCTGTGATTATGTTTGGATGTTTGGATCACTGTAAATAAACTACACTTGGGTTCTTCACTACGCTCGCCTTCAGTGGACTGATTTGTTACAGCTATTCTCAAAAAGATATCATTAC
>NW_015649998.1:2071332-2090344 GCF_001515625.1 Sinocyclocheilus rhinocerous
AATCGTTACATATATATATATATATATATATATATATATTAAACATTTGGTTAGAATAATAATTTAAAAATTTTTTTAAGAACGTCAGTTATGACTTATGCTGTCGGTCTGTGCTGAAGAAATACAGAATTTCCTTTTTTCTCCTGCTTTATACACACTACCAGTCAAATGAAAGAAGTGTTTTTGAAAGAAGTCTCTAATGCTCATTGCTCGCAATGGCTGCATTCATTTGATGGAAAATACAGTAAAACACTAATATTTAAATAATATTTTCAATTTAAAACAATTGTTTTATTTTAATATATTTTAAAATATAATATGCTGATTTGCTGCTCAAGAAACATTTCTCATTACCATCAAATGTTGAAAATAGTTGTGCTGCTTCATATTTTTGTGGAAACTGTAATGCAATATCATTCAAAAGTTTAAGTAATATATATATATATATATATATATACGTATACAAGCTGAAGGCATTAATCTAAGGAAGAAAACAATGCAAGTACAGTGAGTGTACAAAGTTGTAAATGAAACAGAATATTGGAGTATGTTTTACAAGAAAATACAGTTTTACTTTAAAATTTCACATATTATGCTTTTTCACTTTTTTAATTTTAGTCAGTGTGTAGTGTGTATGTTTGGGCATAAAACAGATCTAGAAAGTTACACATCTCAAAGTCCACTCCAAAGGGAGATATTTCGTTTTTAAAAAATCCCTAAGGATGCATTAAACTGATCAAAACTGACAGAAAAGATATTTATACTGTTACAAAATATTTTTTTATTTCAAATAAATGCTGTTCATTTATTAAAAATCCTGAAAAAAAATGTACCATGGCTTCCACAAAAATATTAAGCAGGACAAACTGTGTTCAACATTGATAATAACAATCATAGTTAATAATTGAGCACCAATAACAAACTGATAATAACCAAACTGCCAATCATCAAATTTAGGTGATTTCTGAAGGATCATGTGACACTAAAGACTGGAGTAAAATTTAGCTTTGTCATTACAGGAATAAATTATATTTTAAAATAGATAATAATAATAGTACTTCACAATATTGCTGTTTTTCAGTTTTTCTGTATTCATCAAATTATATTTCATCAGGCCTTGGATCTGAATGGCTGCCAATGGAGAAAGATGCCCCCAGATGGTGTAGATACGACATCTACCCGCATGAGCTAACTGGGTCATGCTAACCAAACAAACCCTGACCCCTTGCCTCCATCCAAGCCGATAAAACTCAAACATATGCAGAATAGAGCAAAAAATAGTGGCTATAAAATAAATGGATTGCTCATTGAAAATGGTCATTAAGCTGCAGAATTGCGGCCCAGCAGACTCAGCACTGAGCCGTTCCTCTATCTTCTCAGCTTCACTCCTCATTAGAGAGTGTCAATACAATCGACAGGGAGGAGATGTGATATGACTTATGACTTCATCCTTGTCATCTAGCCATTCCCGCTCAAATCTTGACATTTCCAAGTGGTTATCTGCCCATTAGTCTGTGTTTGCATGATAGTAAAGGGAGCTGGCGTTTGATGGTCTGAACGCCACATATATTCTGGTGTGAGTGTCGGCCTATCTGATTTATGTGCTCTCGCTGTGCCGTGATTCAGCATATGGTATATACGGAGACAAAGAGATTAATGATCCCTGTGACCGCAGATGAGACAAAATGACTTAAAAGAGAAAAGAGGAGGAAGAGGAACTGTCAAGTGTCCTTCCCCTTGTATTTGGCAGCAGGCAGATCCTCACTATGAGCATGATGGGTAAAGTCAGTATAATTCATTAATGCTTGGAGTGCTCATTACTGTCTTTTCACACTTTGAGAGACTCATTACCTGCATAATAGAAGACTCCGTATAACACTGAGACCATTCCTCACTGAAAATTAATCATCCCATCCCAGACAAAAAAGGGAATTCTCTCGTTAAATATTAAGAAACTCCAGTACCATGAATTCTATTCTAATTTCCACCCCAGCCTACCTTAGAGATACAGAAGGAAGACTGTAATTCTGTTTCCAATTCTAGCGAGCAGCCTACGAATGCCAAATTCGAAAGCAGCACTGCATGTAGTCTTTGTGAAGACAACAATTCCATAATGTACTGCGATGAGCTGAAACTGAATACAAGATGGATGACAAATGTTTAGCTAAAAAAAGGTGCTTATTTTATTTGAAGTAACACATTTTTCATGGTTTAAGTTTCCGTTTTAGTTAACAATAATTACCTATAATTACTATAATTATATTAATATAAACATAACAATTATTTATTTTAAGGATCAATTCTCACTATTAATTATTTGCTAATTAGCTAGCATATTGGCTGTTTATTAGTACTTATAAAGCACATATTAATGCCTTATTCTGCATTACCATATTTTAGATCCCTTAATCGTACCCCATTTGCAGCAAATTAGGAGTTTATTGAAGCCAAAGTCATAATTAACAGTTAGTTAATAGTGAGAATTGGTCCCTAATCTAAAGTGTGACTATATAATAATATATAGCATTACATTATTAATTTGAATGATATTTCAAATATGAACTCTTTATATTTCAGTCAGTATCGATAAGTTTAGTGTAATTTAAAAATGATTTGAACACATTTACTGTGCCATTAGCTTAGCAACATGCTAACACCGCGCTCTCTTTAGATCACCTGCGAGTCAAGTTTTCTGTGTGCTTTCCAAGAGGACTGCTATTTATATGATGCATGGAGTTGCTGCCTATGTAGAGCTTTCCAAATCGGTCACTTACAAAGTCCCATTCCAGTTAGGATGCAGTAGACAGTTGACAGCCTCACTAGGTTATGGAACAGAGCTGGTATCTCCAGTAAGAGGGCAAAAAAAGACTCAATGTCATTGTGCATGTTAATCTACACTGTCTGACAGTAAACAAACAGAAACAAAAGAAGTAGTATATGGTACTCACAGTTGACTGTTACTCTCACGGTCTTGGTGTCGGGTGAAGCGATGTCATTTTCAGCGCCGCACTCATAGTCCCCAGCTTGATCCCGAGTGATGCCTGTGATATTTAAATACTCCCCGCTTTCATACTTCTTGGCTGTGAACGCAAGAAAATAAACAAGCACAATCCTTCAGAAACGTTCTTCTGCAGGCATGTATTAATTAATGTTTAAATGCTTAAAGGTACAAACACCATTGAGTCTCAACAGCCAGTAAAAGATGCCCAAGTGCACCCAGAAAACTGAAAAAAGCTTTATTAAGGCACATAATTGCTTTGTTGGCTAGACATCCAGTGGGAAGCATCTCCTCTGTGAGCCTGATTCACACAGTGAGGAATATTATTGGAGTCAAATACTGTGAGGAAATCAGAACTGTGCCAATATGACAAATATGACTTGAGGTCCTTGAGTAATGAGAGGCAATATAGCACAGCGTGGGGCTGCCACGCTTCTACTGGACTAAAAACCTCCCCAGGTTCCCCAGACCAGATCCAACCTTATTGTAATATTCCTCAGTGAAACCTATTTATATCCCACTTTACAGTGAGGTGAATATCTCTCATGGTACAGAGAGGTAAATCCTGCACTGGCATATGGATGAGAAGCCTCTGACTCAGCAAAACCCCCACAGAATAAAAACAGCACAGAGAGCGATGCAAAAAAAGGAGGATGGAGAGGCTTTAGGAGGGGTGTGTTTTCACCAAGTCTTTTGTAAAGCATCATAGAGCTTCAAGATCCGACATCAAAAAAGCTTTAAAGGGATAGTTGGTTCCCCTAAAAACAAAAATGGTGTCATCATTTACTCACCCTTATGCATAGCAGTTTTCCATGCAATTACAATGAATAGGGATTGTAGTGTTTTATGCACTACATTGCAACTCTTCTGAAGCCATACAGGAGCTTTGTATGACAAACAGATGGATATGGATATTTTTATTCATTGATATCGCTGCCCAGTCAGCTGTTAACAGCTGAGATCTGATTTGAGCAGTGGTGGACAGTAACGGAGTAGCTTTACTTCGTTACTGTACTTAAGTACATTTTTCAAGTATCTGTACTTTACTGGAGTCGTTTTATTTTGAGTAACTTTTACTTTTACTTCACTACATTCCAAAGCATAAGATCGTACTTTTTACTTCACTACATTTCATAAAACATATCGTTACTCCTTATAATATATCACGTGCTCCGAGACGCAGAAGCGGTGTCTGATTCAAGAACGAACACTCAAGTACTCGATTTGTGTACTTCGTCCACCACTGGATTTGAGTCAGTTGATCTTGAGAACCAGATCAATCTGAGTAAAAAAAAAAATCATTCAGATTGTTTTTGTAAACTGGATCAACTGATTCCTTCAAAGGATCTGACTTAAAAGAATGATTCTTTCACAAATCAGAAATCACTACTTCTGTCATAATCTAAAATTTTGATCTGTTCCTTGCACAAATATCATTCTGACTAGCTGCTACAACACTGATAGAAACACAAGAGCTCCAAATTATTCCATGCTTTTGTAATTTGCATGAATATTTGTGTGTTGCATGAAAACAATTACCTCTGTATAGCAGGTAACAAACTGAACAATTGAACAAAATAGTTTTCTTTGGGGTTATCAAGGAACTGACTAAGATGTGTATCTGAGCTGACAAGGTGCTATTTGGCTCCCAATGCTTTACAAATGAATAGAGGCAAAGACTGTAAAATAGGATAAATTGTATCAAACACATTCATGCAAAACAACCCATATTTGGCTATACAAAGATGAAAAGGCAGTTGGACATCAGAGCAAAAGAAGTAAACATCATAGTATGAGATTGTTCACCCATCAAGATTTAAGCTGTAAAATTTAGTTAACTAAACTGAATTGTTATTATTACCTAAAACTAGTTTCCGTTAATTTAAATAAATCTAAAAATAAATCTGAATTTCATGGTTTTTTTAAGTTAATTTTTTTTTCAAAATTTTATACTGTTTAAATGTTATACTGTTCTGATATACAGTGGCACCAAAATGTATTTGGACACTTGAGCCACTCTTTAAAAAATGTATAACACTGTAATGCAATTGCATTAGATTGCAGAATGCCAAACAAAGTGGCATTTATTTGAAATAAAAATAGCCTGTGCATACTTTAAGCAAAATATTTTCCAAAAATATATTTTTAATAATACATCATTTTAACAAGGTGCTAAAACACCTGTGAGAAAAACGACTTCAACCATCTAAATGAAAAATGACCAGTTAGTCAAATATTGCAAAAATAGCCAAGAAAAGTGTTGTTTCTGAGAAAGGCTATCTATTTACAGTTATCACTTGGTTTGATCTTTTGTGCGTAATTAAATGAAAACCACACTCACTTAATTATGTATACTTTTTCAGGGCAAACTGTTTTAAATCACAGCAATGGCAGTCGTCACATTATCAAAACAACTGTTCCAGGTAAAAGTCAAACTTACAAAATTAACAAACATCGACTACAAATTACCATATTTCTTCCTCCAGCTAAAAACCAGAGGGATCTTTATCAGTGATTAACTCACTCCATAATTCCCTTACTTCAGTGATTTATTTTCTTTTTTCTAACAGAGACTTCACAATGAGCCATCATTTATCTTACTGATTACACCAAAAGAGGAAATTACCAAGGTTTAGTGAAATCAACCTTTGTTATATAAACCAACTTGTTTGCTATAAACAAAAAAAACAGCAAACTGGAGCATCTTAAAGGCTTAATGGACACTGATTACGTGCCAGAAATATATCGACCGCCTCCCGAATTGTGCGTGTTAAGAGTTATTTGAAAGCTCAAGAGAGACTTGTCATAGCCTCTGGGAAATGTCACTCCAACCAAATTAGCCAAATCACAGCAAGGTTAATCTAGGATTCCACATTGCTCTGTGTTAAGTGCAGTCACAGTAAGCACTTTCCCCACATTGTGTAAAGAGCACAAAGTACATTTCCTTGAGGTCTGCCTGCTGCTGATATGATGAGCGCTGGTGAAGAATACATTATGGGTTAAGGTGGCAGTTCTCTGTACATCTTTTCCATTAACCCGTGAGAGAACACTGCGGCAGCCCAAATGTTGCATTATGAGAGGCTTCCCCCAGGCATTCATTGAGTTGTCAACAATGAACCATCAACCATCATTCAACCGCCACACATACTTGCTCGCTCAATCTCGCACACGCACCTGAACCGCCTCCACTTTTTCCATTTCCGGTATCTCACCTTAACCCTGATAGCCTCCTCATTGTCCCAAAGTGCCCCAAAACAATTGCTGAATATCTGTCCGAGCACTCTTTAAGAGCTGGTCATTGTATTGAAACCATTTGGTGATGTTTAGACAGACTGTCAGTGCAGAGTACGGAGCTATTGTTCAGGAAACAATAAACCAGAGTAAAGACAATTTTGGGAGGCAGAGGCACGAACAAAGGATTGACAAAGGACAATTGAACGCTTCACTGTAGCCTTATCATATGAGAAAAAAAATCAAATCTGAAGTGTTATAGTCAGCTATTTGAAAGGTCAGAGTTCCTTATATCCCGAGGCCTTAAATCACAATGGAAAAAGCTTATGAAAGCATGTTTGGGATCAAGCGTGCTGGGCCAGGCTGTACAGAGAGCGTGAGGCCGCCCTGTAGCCTCACTACGTCTCTATATAGGGCTCGCTTTAGGATCTATCTTCATCTAGTCAACAGCATTTGAAATCATGTCTGTAAAGCAATTTTAAATGCCCTGAGTACTGAAAGTATTAAAAGAGTGTGATTTAAAGCTTAGACAAGGAATTTCTCATTTAGTTCTCATTTAAAATCTACAGCGGTGAGAGTGTGCTGTATTTGCGAGTCAGTTTAACACGTTCGTACGTAATGTATGGTTCTAGCACATGTTTTAGAAACTGAAGCGCACATTATTGACAGCATCTAAAACAAGCATTTTGCTTATGATCATGCTTTAGTAACGTATCATTAATTATTGAATTCATGGAATTAATAGGCTGACATTAAATATGTTCAACAGCATCACATTTACTTAATGCATTTATGTAATCTGACATTTTATCGGTTTTATTCGGTAATGTGTATCATAGTTAAATGTGACTATACAAATATACATTTGTAACATAAAGGATTCACACTGTATTTTAGATTATGTCAGTACATCCATATTGTATGTTGTTCACTAAAATCTGTATTTAAACATTGGGATAGTTCTCACGACAATGTTTTATTCATTATTTACTCACCCTCATATCCTTCTAAACCCACAATACTTTGGTTAATCTTCCTAACACAAATTTGACTATTTTTAATGTAATCTGAGAGGTCTATGTCTATTCATTGAAAGTCCACATAATTAAATCTTAAAAGATCCAAAGAGGTTATAAAGGCATTGTAAAATGAATCCATAAGAATCGAGTGTTTAATCCAAGACTCTAAAAAATCTGCTAAAATAGGGCACAATGTAGGAATTTTCTGGGGGTTTTTTTGTTTGTTTTACCTCCATTTTGAATTTTGCACTTTATTGTACTGTGTTTTAGGGTTAACAGAAATGTCTGTAAAATGAATGCATAATGTCCCAGTAATGAGCTGCCAGTGCTTTTTCTGTTATTCTACAGATATTTTTCTTTCAGTGAAGTCTTGTGAAGAGATATGATTGCTTTATATGATGAACAGATTTAATTTTAAAATAAAAAATTAATTAAACTTTTATTCCATGTTTACCATATGTGATTACCACTCAGGTTTCATTAAAAATAAGATTAACCAAAGTCTTATGGGTTTTGAGTGACATGAGGGCAAGTAAATTATTATTATTATTACTTTTTTTTTGGGGGGGGGGGTGAACTATTCTTTGTGCATACTAATGCGATCAAGCTGTTCAGTCAACTACCATTTATAACAAATGCTTCCTGGGGACCAAACCTTTGAGTCAGATTGAAATCTGTTGATCATTACAAGTCAGAGGTCTTTGAGAAGTCTTAAATGCATAATGTCTTTAAAAGGTCTTTAAGACTAATTACCCCATTTGTATTGATGAAAAGTCTATATTCTAAGCAACAATGAGAGGCACAGAAGTCAAAGGTCTGATGACACACACACAAGAAACGTATAAGGCCAAATGCACTTAGAGTGTTTCGGCAATTAAATCTAGTGGTGCTAGGTTGCAGGTTCAGCCTCCTGCAGGGTCATTCAAGAACCACTGGAAATCTCAGTCCAGGAGCTGCTGTGATTACAGCTCTGACGATTACCACAGTGCTGCCATATGTGCACCAAATACTGTTATACGTGATGGTGCGCAATAATGTATTCAGTCTGAACATATTGGCTTGTCCAGAGAAAAAATGAATACATTTGTACATTTGTAGAAGTTTCAAACACATTTTTTGTGTCGTTTTGACTTTGCTCTCTGTCAGCATGTGAATCCTTGACAATATCACAGCGACTATTTAAATACTGTAAATGAATCTTTTCAGTACATCACAACCTTCAGTGGCAGAAGCAGCAGTATCATAAAAAATGTTCTATTGTCACTGGCTCTTACTCATTGTCATCCTCTCTGCCCACACAGAAGTTAATTAGGCTGAAGAAGAATAGTTCAGACAAATGGCTTTCAGTCACATCTGGGCCAGACTGAATCTGTTGGCCATAAGTGAAAGTTCACCATTTGCAGGACGGTTGTCTGAGGACTTTTTTTTTAAATTACTGGCACACTTATCATCTGGTTTTAAGTGTTTCTATAATTTGAAGTATCCTACCTTTGGTAAGTAGTGGTTTCATGACACTTCAAAGTCTTTAGATTAGAATCGCAAAAAGCAATTCGATCACAAAACACACTGGAGAATGAAATAAATATAGCAGTCCAAAGATAAGTGCAGCTGACTTCAATAAAAATTCACAAGCACTCAAATATACTGCTGTGCACTGAATTTTCAATTCGCTTTGAAAATATGCCAAAGTTTTTGCTTTAACAGCTGAATATAAACTATGAAAGGTAAAAATGAGGTTGATGTACCCTCACATGTTGTTTACCCTGCAGCAGAATGATAACTTAAAACTAAGAAGTCTTTCTGAGAACAACAGCAAATTGAAGCGATAATTGATTAAAAGCCTTCTCCTAAACTCAGTTCATTATAGAGGGTTTAAAAAAGAAACATCTTAGTTTCATCATAATCTTCTGAGCCTCTAAACTCCAACACACTGAACAACCTGGACAGACATTCCTGCTGTGTTTTGAAGTCAATGTCAAATTCTGTCTAACTTATTGTGACGTATTTTAACTGATTTGAACTCACCTGATGGGGAGATGTGTCTCCAAGAGATTTTGGGCTCTGGTTTCCCACTGGCTGAGCAGATGAGTGAAACATTGCTGCCTTCGTTTACCGTAATGTCTGATGAAATGTCATAGATTTTGGGAGGAACTGTGGAACAAAACAAACAGTTAGATACACAAAGCTGCAAATGAGCTCAATGCCAAAAGCCTGGATCTAGAAATTCAAGTATATGAACAACAACAAGAGACAAGCTGCAAGCAGCAGCTTTCGGGGTCCAAACACAATGCTACTTTATCCAAATAAGGTCACAGGTCTGTCATTCATATTTTGAATGAATACGTGTTTTCTTTTATTTGGCATTGTTCACATTGTCCAATGATTGCTGATTGGCTAAAAGCAGCTATATAGTTTCAGATCTGCCCAACGCAAAAGTCATTTTCGTTGTTACAGCAAGACCGAATCCCACAAAAATCAGTCATTTGTCTTTAGAATGATGTTCTAAGCATCTGTACCAAATTTCATGAAAATCTGTAATTTTATTAAGGAATTACAGCCATTTATATGAAAATCTTATTCCACTGGTTTCATTCTGACAGGATGAAAATTCCAGGATTAATTCACAAGTGTAATTATAAAGTCTAAGTGTAATATGATTTAATAAGTGATAATATGGGTATGCATAGTCCATAAGCCAAGGAGCCTAGTGATATAAAATGTTTCATGAAGCATAACCAGAAACTACCGTGATAGTTTTCTGGTAGATATATAGAGGGTAACTAGCCACTGTTGCATGATGATATCATGTGTGATGGTGCACCTCACACTCAGCTACAAACTAAAAAAAATACAAAATCTTTATCCCACCTTTCATCACACAGGGCCTCCACTCTTTCTCAAAACCACAATATCAGTTGTCAAGGGATTTATGAATAAATGTCTGACCTCCTGGTTTTGCTTTCCTACATAAAAAGGCAATAAAATGTCAGGACTCTGCAAAATCAGCTATTCCCTTTGTTCATTTTTTGAGGTCTGACTGTGATTCTGTGCCAGGTTGTTTGAAGTGGATTGCATTTAACTAAACTGGTTGTGATTATTTGACTCCCTCCTCACAATATAACATTCTAAACACCATGCATTACTGAAAATCCATGTATAATGACCAAACTTTCTCAAGAGCTATTTATATATGTTCTTCTCAAACAGTAAATGGAGTTGTAATTAACTTTTATTTTATTTAAATGTCAATTAATAGTTCTCCTGACGGGCAGACTCCCCATTGCATCCATGCATAACCAGACACAATATATATAATCATGAATGATCGCTATTAAAGAATAAGCAATACTCATCTGAGGGAAATCAATTAGAAGAAAACAAGACACTGACGGAATTAAAACAAAATCCTTTAAAGCATGCTGAAGAGGGCATAAGGACACCAAACATTCAGCCATTTGTCACCATGCAAAGAAACAGCAATGTTATTTACTCCTACACTATTTGATCTCCAGTTTAGGTCTTTCTTATCTTGGTTTTTGTAATCTGCTGGCACTAAATGGTTGAGTTGAAATTCTAATATGAACCCTTTCATTGTTTGAAAGCACTCCTCTGACTGTCATGCTCTTCACTGCAGGTTTACTTGAACTTCCTCCCACTGTTGACAAATGTCCACAATCACTGATAGCACAAATGGAAAATGTTGCATTCGTCGCCTGATCATATCTGCCTTCAACAGGATCAAGACCCTATTAGTCAATGCCTGAGGAGTCAGGTACCGGCCTTTTAAATGAGATGTGGGGCCTCTGCAGATCTTTAAACTGAACATGTTCAAAGAAACATCAGTTTCATAATCTTGCCATTTATTCTAGAACTTTCTCGGTAAATGCTCACCTTGAGATTTGAAGTATTTTATTACAGTTTTTTTTCCAGACACTTCTTTACTTCTAATGCAATAATGGCAAAATTGTGTCGAAACAATTGAGCTTTTTGAGCTTATAAATTGGCGGGAAAAAAATCCAGAGGATTTGGTGCATTGAAAAATATCTCTCATTACAGCCCAAGACAGTTTTGACTTTCATTACTGGTCTTGTGTGTACCACCTGTGAATACAGAGTATATTATCAGATGAAATGAAACCCTCTCTGTATTTTCAAGTAGCTGAAAAGCCGAAAGGACCGGTATGCCTTGACACTCCACTGAACACGGCAGCATAAACAGATGCAAAGGTCAACAACCTATCCCGGTATGCTCTTTTAACTATCACTAAGTTCATAATGAAAGCACGTGTTATTTAATCTCAAGCTCAAGGTCTGACCGCGATTTGACTTTCTATGAATCCTTTCCGAGCGTCAACCTCGACGCTTTCGGCCATAGTTATTTTTAACCTGTTTATTTCCACTCAGCCTGTTCAATTGGTAGGGTAATGATGACAAGAGAAAAACAAGACAACGTTAAGCCATACCCCAAGGCCCTATTCAAGGCAACCTGATGCTTTGTTTTCCGTTTAATTCATTAACTGCTGCACGATTGTCATGTTTGCCCATTCCACTCTAATTCTCCCTCCTCTCCTCGGCGGGAGGCACTGAGATGGAGCTGCCACAGCTGACGGGGAAGGCATTATCAGTCTCTCAGCCCCAGAGTGAATAAATAAGCCTCTAATGACGCCACCTTGAATTACTGAAATGCTTACAGCTATTAAAATGCAGAGTTTCCTCTGAATAAAGTGGAGTACATGGCTTGCCTTTCTACAAATTCTGACAGGTTCTCCAGGGCTGACTGCTGCCACACAATTCCAAGACCCTATTGCTTCACACCTACTGCCAGCCCACATTCCAATTACAGAGCTGAGGGAAAAGTGGGCTCCTGTCATAATGCAGACTAGCACAGGCAAAGAGCCGAGCAGAGACAGGCAAAGAAATCAGATGCAGTCTTATCTATTTGTTGTCTTCAGGCTGAAAAGGAATGAAAAAAAACAAAACAAAAAAGTTAAGGCTGCTGTTCAATAAATGGACTTGTAGTATCGTCTAAATATTTATAGCATAAATGAGGTGAATTTTGATTTTATATATGAGGCCTCTGCATGGTAAATTACCAGTGGAATAGGCAGTACAATAAAAGATGCACTCTATTGCAGAGCTGAGCCCTTCATTAACCTTTAATATCTGTTGCATGCCATGCCAAAAATACAGAGACCACTGTAAATTAATTTCCCCTATCCTTTCCACAAGAACTGTTGACTTATATTTAAATGACAAAGTAAAACATACTATACTACTGTTGAAATCAGAGTTTTCACACTAGAGCTTTTAGTTCGTTTGGTCTTTTTTTTGTGAACTTTGGCATGCACAAGTTTGCCTGAAGGAGGCATGGTTCATTTGGACTTCAGCACGATACGCAGTTGGTTTGAATGCAGTTGGGTTTAATTTGTGGAAGAGAACCAATGTTGATGACGTATAAATGTCTATTATACAATAATGTATTTCTAATTGCTACTATTCTCCACAGAAATTGCATTTTAGTAACTCGCATTTTTCATACAAATGTGTCTTACAAATCAGACACATAAGTGCTGTTCATGCATTTTTCTTTATGGTAGTAAAACCAAAGGGAGTAAAAAAGGTGAATGTTTCCATTTCTTTTACCTTCTCCTCTAAAGATACAGCATTATGTAACTAGTTGTAAACAGTTGCTTGTACTGTATCATATCGATGATGCGAATGAAATCTACTGCAGTTTGGAGTCAAATAATATAAATCAGTCAGAGGAATCGAAAAATGGATATGGACAAAAAAAATTAACTCATGTGTGAAAAGCCTTCAGTCTGATAACCCTGTTACGAACTACTTGTAAGACAAAACATACCAGTTAAGAAGCTGTTAGGATAGACATTACATTCATTAAATTAAGCTGAAAGAGAAACTGAGGGTAAGTAACAATTTGATCATAATAATACACTCCTGTGTGTCCTGAACAACCCTTGTGACTCACAATGCGGCTCTGTTCCAAACGCTAGCAAGCTGCCAACATATAGGCAGCACTTGAAGAAATCATAGGCACAAACCCAATGCTACGGCTGTTTGAAAAGGTAGGAAGCATGATTATTCTGCCTTCAAAGATCTTTTTCTGAACCAAAGGAAAAAGTAAAGGAAAGAAAAAAAACACATCACATGTATTCTTCAATAAAAGGTGTTGTAAGATGGTATATATAATTTAAAATATAATTTATGCAATACTGAAATCATTGATAAAAATAATTCAGTCTAATTAAAAAACATCAATTATACTAAATATTTGTGTGTGCTATTGTATATATTTTTATGCTTATTACAGTATTATTTTGTTAGCCTAGCAACATGCTAACACCAAATTAGCCTTGTGTTGCTAACTTGTTTCAAATCAGTTAAGATGCTGCCCTAAAGAAATAGTTCACTGCAAAATAAAAATGTGCTTCAAATTCACCCTCAGGCCATCCAAGATGTAGATGAGCTTGTTTTGTCATCAAAAAAGATTTGTAGAAAAATTATCATTGCATCACTTGCTCACCAGTGGATCCTCTGCAGTGATGTGAATGAGTGCCGTCAGCTGATAAAAATATCACAATATTTGTGAAAAAAGTCCATCCCATGTTGTCTTCTTACATCAAAATCCACCAACATATTTATCAACAGAGGCTGGAAGTAACAGTCTGAATTGCATTTTTGTTATGTTTTTATTAGCTCTTTGAACTCTCATTCTGACGGCACCCATTCAATGCAGAGGATCCATTGGTTAACAAGTGGTCATGTTAAATTTCTCCAAATCTGTTCCAGTGCAGAAACATATTCGTCTAGGATGGCCTGAGGGAGAGTACATTTTCCACAAATTTTCATTTTTTGGGTGAATTATTTCTTTAATACTCAGCTTAACAGGTTTTAAAACAGAGTGCATGCTGGGAATACTCCTTATGATTCATCCATGCACACCATTACAAGGGAGTACTGAATATTTTGATCCAGTGACTATACTGTGATACAAATATGCACATGCATTTTAAATATACTCATGTGGCTGGAAGTGGAAATATGCTACACTTGCAAAACTGCCAGTTTCCACATTCGTTCATAGTGGTTCCCAATTCCCCATACAACCTGAAGGCTGCTAAAACCAACCAACTTAGATCCCTAATTAGGTGTCATAGACAGAAACAAAACACAAACCCTGACAGGCTGCTCTACCCACTGGGATTTCTTCAGTTGGTAATACCACAGAACGTGAGACATGAGACAGTGAGAATGTGCATGACCCAGTACATGAGCTCTCTTGGTACAACGTGTCCAGTTGAAGAGTTAATTGAAAATGTAGCACTTTGAATCAGTGCATGATTAAAAGAAATACCATTTCTAATATTCTGGTGCTGTTTGTAAACATTGGTTCCATCATGTATCTATGTCTTATCTCAGATATTAATACAATATAAAAGGTACACAAGAAACATTGTGGCATAGACCCAGTGCTTTGTTCTACAGCACACTGTATTAGTTCAATCTATAAGCAGAAGTGCTTACAGTATGAACAGAGATATCAGTGAGAGGAATATTAGGCATTCATGAAAGGATCAACTTTCACATTAAAGACTTTGCAGAGTTGCTGTGAGGTGCAGACTCACTGGTACAGAATCTAAAATGAGGCTTAATATTTCATGACATTTTTGATGAAGTTCAAAACATCTTAACCTAGCTTAATGATGTTCCACTAAAAAAAAAAATAAAGCAGGCTGGATTAGAGAACTTCAAACTAGTGATACCGGTGTTGTTTTTGCTTGATATATACATACAGTATGTATGTATGTACGTATCAATATATGTATATGTATATTAATGTTCACTGTTACTTTTGATCAACTGAATATTATATATATGACCCTAACACAATATAGTCAGTATTAATACTAGGGCTGTGAATATTTGGGTAAACAGCGAATCAATTCGATTCACGATTCATAGGGTTTCAATTCGATTCAAGAATGGTTTTTGCAAATTCAATCCGATTTGATTCACAATTAAATTTGATGCGATTCGATTAACGATTCGATTCTGCATTCTTTAAGTGCATTCGCAGGATTATTTAAATGCTCCCCCTAAATTCTTTATATGCTTAGTCAGGGGGCAAATTACCCAGCAGCCTTTATAGAGTCAGAGATAATGTTATAATGTTATGATCGAGGCTCTGGACTCGGAGCATAAATTGTTTTTCAATAACAAACTATAAAATATTTTCTATAAAAAACACAAATAGCTTTAGTTTTATATTTAATTTGATTACATTAATGTTATAAATTGAGATTTACAAGAAATATTTTAACTGCTACTAGGCTATGTAAAAGGAATACTGCTGTAAAAAAAAGCACCTTATTTGTTTTAAGTGTTTGCAAACCAAATGTTATTGCACTTTTGTTCAAATAGCAGTACTTTTAAATGAAAAGTAGTGCACAATACACTACTTTTGAATGCATTATTGAATTTTGTGCATACCAATGCGATTCATCGCGATCAATCGCAGACAATCATGTGATTAATCGCGATAAAAAAAACAAATTTTTTTTTATCGTTGCCCAGCACTAATATATATATATTTGTGTGTGTGTGTGTGTGTGTGTGTAAAGAAACTAATTTCTCACATAACTAAATTATAAAAGAAGGAAAAGAGTACAGAAATAGATCAGAAAAATATAATAAAAAATTGAATAAAAAAGTAGCCAAATTAACAACAATTCCAAATAAAAATCTTCATTCCAACAATTATTTCAGCATAATAAAGCCTGGTTGATGTCAAGGAGAGGTGATTTCTTGTGAATAACGACTTAAAATTTCAGTGTGTTCATTAAAAAAGCTACTATGTGACTTCAAAAAAATTGGAAGTTCAATGTTAAAGAAGCCCTTGAAATGTAGAGCTATCGCTTTCTCTATATACCATGATAATCGATGTTTCATAATTGAACTTCTTCCACAGAAGTCATTGACTTCAAAAGACGCCACAACAGAAATAATAATTTAATTAATCTTTTTTTGTTCCGTTTCATTGTTGCCACAATACTGGAACGTACGCAGTGCCAAGCTGTCTTATTTCTTTGGTTCATCTTCCACAATAAACAAAATGGTGGATGCTCATGACAAACAGGCCATCACTCCTAATATTTAGCTAAGTTAGATATATAGGCCTATGTGCAGAATAGCAATACATTTGATCTGTCATTCACTAACTGAGCACATCTATAAAAGAATAATGTGGTGGTCTCAAACTGCTCTATTTAATGGTGACTCACTGTGGACTATGATAAATGGTACTGTCTGGTAAACAAGGCTAAGATTTAAGTGGTGTAGAAGATTGGTGATTATTCTCCGAAAAATGTGTGTGGGCTATCCTCATTCGATCCCTACAAAACAAACAAGCACACTCATTCTCTGGTGATGCTCAGTATTGACCCGTCGACTAGAAAGAATGACCTAGCAAAACTGTTTCGTCCACACAAATGTGCAGGATACATCAAGTACAGTCTGTTCAAATTTCACAAAGGACAAATAAGACGTTTTAATCGTATTACATACGATTTGGCGCTCAAGGATTTGTGCCACTGTAAGAGTCAATCTAGCAATTTCATTTTTGATACAATCCTGCAGGAGATTAAGTTTACCACTCACCGATTCCTATTACAAGACCGCTGTTCATCATGTGTTTCCTGTCGCTTTTGTTCTCTCTCTTTAGTTGTTGTCATTACCCCAACAGTGCGTGTATATTTTCTTACCAGTGCTTATTAATTATCCCAGATCATGTAGAGATACATTCAAGTAATGGATTCTATTAAAGACAAAAGATCCATCATGATCATGAAACAGCCTTCGGCTAAGAGAGTGAAAAAGGAGGACATTCATTTTGTTGATTATAATTACATAGAAGAGACTCAGCGACGGGCTACAGGTTACGGCCTCTAAAACTACACATCTTCAGATATGATTGGCCTGTATTAGTTTGCTTTATCTCAAGGAGGGTTAGGGAGCTCGCAGTGATCTTTCTCTAGTTAATTACAGGCAGTGGATTTATGCAGATAAAAAAAATAGCAAATTTGCCAGTGCTGAGAGTCAGCACCTCCTACTGAGGTGTCAACCGTATACACCAACCTGTAAAAGAAACACACAATACAAGCCTACCAGTAAATTTAGATAAATATCCATCATTGAAATATCTTGTAATGACTAGGATGTGAGAGACGAAGCCAGCGACCAAACAAATATCTACATAACAGCTATGAAATATTCATTAAAATCATCAGTTTTATGTATGTGTTGCAGCAAATACATATTGTGCCTAAATATGAATTTCTCTATAAAACTAAAATTGCAACCAATTTAAATGAGCTAATAATTTTAAAAGAGTTGGAACAGATAGCAAAGGAAAAGCAGCCAACAAGGGAACCGGGATACATGGGAACTCCTTCAATATAATTTAAAAAGCATCCCAGGTGGCAACTCATGAAACTGCTTGAGAGAATGCCCAGATTGTGCAGAGCTATTATCAAGGTAATAGGTGGCTAAATTGAAAAAGCTAGTAAAATAGATATGAAGTAATAAAAAAAGTCAATACATAATTAGTAATAGGTAAAAGCATATTCCATATGTACAGTATATATACACTGTAATATATAAATGCATAAAAGTACATTCTGTTATCTGTGAAGAATATATATATATATATATATTTGGAATCTACAGTATACACAGCACATACACACATATATGAGAACACATACATACAAATGTATTTTCCTAGCGAAATTGCAGAACTCCAACTAGTTTTTATTTGAAAAAAAAAAAAAACTTCTCTCCAGAAAAACAAGACACACAAATAGCATACCTGACCTCTGCTGTCATTTATTTTAATTGCCTGTTTATAGTGAAAGCTGATTATTTTCTTCATACACATAAAGCTTATGTACACAAGAACAGACCTCACGGTTATGCTTATTCACTGAGAAGAGGGGATTATCAGGTAGACATGTAAAGCTTTATGCCAATATTTGTAGCTGGCAATTGGAGGTTTGTTCAAAGAACAACACTGGTGGAATTCTTCTCTTAATAACCATTCAGTTAGGGAGTTAAAATTATTGATTAGAATAGACGGCCAATGATAATATGCAAAGCTAACAGTAGAATTAATGTTTTCCTCACAAACAAAAAAAATAATATACCATATTAACCGATGCCCATTTAACACAATAAAAAATGAGGCTTGCAGAGTGGCCATTTGCACGCACTACTATGATGTAAAATGTTATTCCACATGGACATTATCAGTAATTATACTGCTGAGCAGGATGGAAAAAAAAATGTAATTTTTTCCTCCATAAATTTAGACCACAAATGGAGTCACTCCTCTGAAGACACTATAATTGTTGCAGTTTACAGTTATTTTGACTTATTTGCCCACTGTGAAGAAAATACATCAATACATATGAAAGTAACAATTAAACTCCAGAAAAATTAATATTTAGATCCACTTAAACGTGGCTGTATTTAAAGGGGTCATATGATGTTGCTAAAAAGAACATTATTTTGTGTATTTGGTGTAATGAAATGTGTTTATGCGGTTTAAGGTTAAAAAAACACATTATTTTCCACATACTGTACATTATTGTTTCTCCTCTATGCACCGTCGATTTTTACAAAGCTCATCGTTCTGAAAAAGCGAGGTGTGCTCTGATTGGCCAGCTATCCAATGCGTTGTGATTGGC
>NW_015649998.1:2092927-2103410 GCF_001515625.1 Sinocyclocheilus rhinocerous
TGAAACGCGTCGATTTTTACAAAGCTCATCGGTCTGAAAAGCGAGGTGTGCTCTGATTGGTCAGCTATCCAGTGTGTTGTGATTGGCCGAATACCTCAAGCGTGTGACGGAAATGTTACTCCCCTTACCATACTGTGATGCCGTGTCCAGGAGTGACGAGACAAAACCTATAAAACCCATTATAAACGAAGCATTTGTTGCATCCAATGGGGACATAATTACGGATTATAATGACTTATACTGTCTTTTTACGCGTTGCATCGCACCACGTAAACATAAAACCATGTCTGCATTTGTGAACGGAAAAATGACAAACAACAAGCGCTACTCTACACAGCTCAAAACTCACGGGATTGTTTAAACGAGCCGTTTTATGAGGGCGTGGACTAGTCTTAACTTTTATAAAGAATATCTCTTTGGATTTGAGACTTTAGTCTTTGCAACTTTAGGGATCTTATCTATTCACGAACAGCTTGTAACACTCCAAAGAGAAAGGAAAACTTGAAATCGCATCATATGACCCCTTTAACCTCACACTCGATCCTGCACTCCAACTGCTATCTATAGCATATAGGCTAATTCATAGACTTTACTCTAATTCCTTAAAAGGGACACACACATGTAGAGCTAGAATCTCTATTTACATAATGAAACATTAACAAAGTTTTTCCTAACGTTTGATGATTTCATAGTCATTAGTAACACATTCAATTCATATTTTCAGTATGACTGCAAACATATACATGTATGAAAAAGTGCTCTAAGCTTTAAGCAATAGCGTAAAATTGCATGCAGTGCCTAGAGATTCAAAACATTGTCAAGTCAAATATAGTGTCATGAATATGGATGTAAACACAAATTCATATAATCAGTATTAATAAATATTATCAGTAAAGAGGACAAATTCAATACTTCAGAGCTTCAAGTCCCTCCTCAAAACTAAAAACCAAACTAGGTGCAAATATAATGCTAAATTAGTTTATTATCAATGAAAAACATGGCAAATCATGATGAAATAAGCAGTTGTTGATAAAACACTCACCTTTTACAATTAACTGAATGAGCTTTGGGCGTAGATTACGTTCACTTTGTATCGAGCAGGTGTACAAGCCCTCGTCCGTTACATCCACTTTCTGTATCTGTAAGCTGTATTCATGTTTATCCCCCACATTTGATACGATGGACACACGAGGATCCCCTGACCACTTGTCATTCCCTGCGTAAATGATACTGGAACGATTCAACCATGCTCCTTTTGAGATCCCATCCAACAGGTAGCATCTGAAACCAGAAAGAAAGCAGATAATTAAAGACCCCTGTGGTGAAAATCAAGCTTTTAACATTGTTTACATGTCTATCTGCTGTTTTTAAAATGCTTCGAGACAAACTATGTCCAAATTCATCAGTCAACATCATTGCTGAGCATTTTTTCGCTAAAACTCCAGTGTACCAAAGACAGTCTCAAAAATGTGGTTTGAATCATACCATCATAAACATGCAACCAATCCTGTCAATTTGCAGGGTGGGGCTTTTCATATCATTAGCTGTTTGAGATGGTTTTTGTACCATTAGCAACACATTATTAGCTGACATTGTAGAGAGCAATACATAAAATACATTTCCATTCTGATACATCGACTTGCAGATGACACTGTATAACTTGCACTTCCTCATTTTCAGAATCAGTTTCAGCGGAGTCATTTGCATATTCATGATTCCACGTATACTAAATGAGGTGAGGATGTAGAGTTATATTCAAGCCATTTTGAGGCATGAAAAAATGATGTTCATGGGTAAAATGATTAAATGTCATTTTGATTATCAAAGATGAGTTTAAGGGATAAAACTTGTGACTGTGGGGGGACTGAGGACAAGGACAAGGACAACGGATGTTATTATTATGCATGTAATTTCAGATATACACAGATCAAGTACATAAATACCAAAAATGTGATTTACAGTTTGCAAAAAATTGTTAAGAAACAACCCGTTTTTCCACGTATAACACTCCATACTGACTAGTGGAAGCAAATAGAAACAAACAAACAAACCAAAAATAGTTCAGATCTACTTTTTATGTTAGATATTGAGGAAAGTTAAACTAAAATGTTTAATAAACACCACTTGCAAACCATACAAACTACATCAGTCCCTGGTGTGCACAAAAGATACCATCAAAAAGCAACAACAACAAAATAACTATTTAATATTTAAAGCAGTGGTTCCCAGCTGGTGGGTCGTGACCCAAATATGGGCAGTAGGTCTGTTCTAAAACAGCACAGAAAAAAAACTATGTTAAATGCAAATATTAAAAAGCAGCTGTATAATCATGCATTCAGGACAGCAAATTAAACAGGCCTATCAACATTTCAAGAAAACGCTTAAGGAGAAAGGAGAAAATGCTTTCCTTAATCTTTTGTTGTTGATGTCAAAAGCTATGCGGCCCAATTAAACTCCATAGTATTTTGGTGTAAATCCCTCCATCACTTTGCAGAAGCCAAATTATGCTGATGCCATCATGGACAGCTTGCATGAAAAGGCCTCTTCCTTAAAAACCATGTTTTTGATTTTGTTTCAAGGTCATTTCATTTTGTTTTTCATTTTTGGATTCCTGTCTTCTGTATTCATTTAAACATGACGTGTTCAAATTGACAGTTCTGACCTCTAAACAAAAGACTTCAAAACAGCAAACAAACAAAAAACGATGGCTTAGAACTTCAATCTGGTACCACATCTAAGCTATTTGTTGTTTGTCAGCAGCGGTGTGAGTGTCTATGCTGTGAGTTATTTACACCGGATACTCTTGAGGTTAAAGGTGAAATGGGAGTCAACATATCCGTCAGTACATTGCAGGTCTCAACTCACTGTCTCAAAGTTGACTGGATCTTTTGGAAATGTGCTGGATATGTTCTCATGCCACACACACACACACACACACACACAAAAGCTGATGCTATGAAACAGGATTTAAATTTGTTTCACTAGGGCTTGTTAAAAAGTATACACAGAATGATGAGACTTGAAGATTTGAAACGATACAGTTCAGTTATCATTATGAAGAGAAAAGCCCACTTGAGAATGTGATTTAGAGCGGATCTTATTAAAAATTTATTGATGCTTCTAGAATGCAACCTCTTAAATTAAAAAAATTTCATAATGTCAAATTGCATGTTGTGTACAATATTGTAAATCCAATAAAAGCAACTATTAAAACATTCATTATTGTTATTATTAGTATACCATTTGTATCATCTTCAATCTGAAATGCATGACATCTGAAATATTAGTGATATGTCATAATGTGTTTATTTTATGCATGCCACATCCCTGAATTTCAATGACAGATAATAGAGTATAACTTATGTAGACCTACATTAATACGCATACCTAATTAACGGCAATAGAGATTATATATTCTTCACATTAACATTAATGGCACAAGAGATATGAGACGGTGCAACAGTTTTTACACTTAAATAAATAATTATCTAAATAAATAAATACTTGTGCTAAATAAGCACACATATATAACCATGACTTCAAATTAAGTGTTCAACCAAACATGCACAACTACAACTGCAGAACGTGGGAGCACATTCTAAGGATCTTTCAAATGTTAATGCTCAACTCTGTCTTACAAAACCCAAAGTTATTCTTTTGAAATGTTTAATGCTTATAAACCTCTCATGTAATTTCCATATTCCTTGGGCAAAATAGGAGTTGAGGCAAAAGTTGTAGTTTGGTTTGGTCCCCAAACTAAAGTGTGACCCTTTTTTTCTATGGAACATAAAAGAAGACATTTGGAGATTTTTTTTTTTTTTGTGTGTGTGCATGCAATGGAAGTCAATGGTAACCAAAACTGTTTGACATAGGTTTGGAATGACTTGAGGGTGAGTAAATGATGACAATTTTCCTTTTTGAACTTGACAATCTCTTTAAGAGCGTGATTTGCAATGTTATCACAAAATCAACACAATATTTACAATCTAATTAATGTAATAAAAAAAATCAGACATTTGTGCAAAGAAATGGTTGATTATAAATAGAACAAATATTTTACAAAGTGCTACTAGCACTACACAGTTAAATTATATTAACATTTAAAGTAAAAAACTCAATAGACCACTAATAAATTATGTAATACAAACTGATCAATTCTAAATTATGTGCTACAAGCTAAACTCTTTTGATTTTCCTGTAAAAGCTCCTCAGGCAGACTGCTCTACATCACTGACAAATGAGGTTTCATCACCATTTCTAACCCTGAAACAGCAGGATGGCTGGTGTCAAAGCACCACATAGATCTACTCGGACATACCTCACGATAACTCCCCACAAAGGCATAAGTGCTTCCTACTGAGGTGTAGGCTACTGTGTAAGAAAGAGTATGGACCTCCATGTGTGCTATATTTCCTTTGTACCACCTGGAAGGAACAGGTGGAAAGGTTCAAAGCTGATTTTATGTGCCTACTAGCTAGTCTTTGAACCCTTGGACTGTAGGACTTAAAATGTCTCCACGATCTGCTTTTGAAGAAATATCGTAGTATCGTGCTACAGCGCATATTCTATCAGTTGCAGTTCTGGCACCGCCGTATCAATATACTGTACAATGCCACATACATTCACATCAGTGTTAACTCAGCGGTAGAGTTACACTCAAAGTAAGTAAGTACAGCACTTATTCGCAATCACAAAAGTACATTATTTGCTTTAAAGCCTTACTGGTTAAATATTTCATTCACGTGCTGTTCTGGCGTGCACTTTTTCTGAGCGCGTACACCCGAAGCACGCGCGCTAAAGAAGCCTGTCAAACAGCGCCTGATTACTGAACTAAGTTATCTTTTGCCCTAATATTGTCAAAACACACAAGGTTTACATATAGACTCAGTTGGTTATGTCTAAAATGAAAGTAAATAGTTGAGAGAAAAACGGATGCTGCCTGTATATTAGATGCGTGCAGGTCTTAAAGCGACAGTACTAAACATGCTGCCGATTGTCATTAAAGGGATAGTTCACCCTAAAATTTAATTTCTGTCATTATTTACTCACTCGGATATTGTGCCAAACCTGTATTAATTTCTTTCTTGTGCTGAACACAAAAGAAGATATTTTGAAGAATTTGGGTAACCAAACAGTTGCTGGTCCACATTGAATTTGATAGTTAGGAAAAAAATACTATGGAAGTCACTGGGGACCAGCAACTGTTTGGTTTTTCACATTCTTCAAAATAACTTTTATGTTCAGCAGAAGAAAGAAACTCATTCAGGTTTAAAACAACTTTGGAGTGAGTAAATGATGGTATCAACAAAAAAAAAACACTATGACATAATTTTTTTTTTTTGGGTGAACTATTCCTTTAATGTTAATAAAACAACAAAACACAAAGAGAAAAATCACTCACTACTCTTAACGGAAAAACTTTAATACAGTTGCTTTAAGAGGAATCAATCTATATAGTGTTTTATTTTTATATTTGTTCATTCAATGTCTTGAATGCTCCTGATAAATACACCTACTGTACCTGAAAATAAAGCACTGTTAGTTTTATTTGTATATTATGTGTATTTGCAATGTGTATCTTTGTTCTAATTTTTTAATAAATAAGATAAAATAATGACAAAGTTTTTTTTATCTTCGCCCACTTTGGCCTAACTATCCGCCATTCTTTTTTATATTTTGTTAGCTTGAAAGGCTTTGTCTTTATAATAGGGAAATTAGTTTGGCTGTACTGCTCAGAAAAAATTGTATAAGCAACATGACAAAGAATTGTGATAAAATTGTAAATCGTGATATGATATTTTTGCCATATCACCCACCCCTACTTCCAACCAAACAGTTGATGGTCCCTCTGACTTTTTTTCCCCATAGTATGGAAGTCAATGGGGAACATCAACTGTTCATTTAGCTCAAAATATCTTCTTTTGTGTTCAGCAGAAGAAAGAAACTCATGCAGGTTTAGAACAACTTGAGAGAGAGCAAACGATGACAATTTTCATTTTTGGGTGAACTATTTATTTTACTGTTTGTTATGTATATAGCAGAGTAACTAAACCATACACTGAACCTTTCTTTAATAATTCATGGCTAATTTTTAGCCTGGTTTTACATTTGTAATATGTTTGATATATATTTTTAGACATATATTTGTTTTGACATCGTACCTACCATGCAGAAAATGTGCGAAGTAGATTTTTATCATGAAAAAAACATCACTTTTCTTAAAATATCACTTTTATCATGAGCATCTTTCAAATCACAGGCAGCTGTATGGTAGACGTTAGCTTACTTGCTGACACATCTTACCCCGCTGTCCCCTAGCCCACAAAACCACCGCAGCTCTATGTATTTTGCATCCAAATATGTATTTTCAGGCCAATGCGCATTGTTACCAATTTAAATAAGCATCTGCTCTCAAAGTCTCAAAACAGCAGAGAGAAGAGACCATAATCAAGTCATATTTGTTCTTTCTCTTTCCCCGAAATTTCCCTTAATCATCTTTATTCATCCCTTCAAAGCACTGCTCTGTGAAGCTCATGAGGGCAAACCTCTTCACACTCATGGTGGGATTTTTCATCTCATCATGATCTCTTCAGAATCCATTGAGGCTTTCCATATTGTGAAACACTGATTAGGTCTTCATCTGGTATTTTCTGATTCAAAACATGATTTCTGAAAAGCAGATTCAGGAGACCTTTGCTTTGTTTTGGCTTGAACTGCAAGTTTTTGGATTTGAGGCATCTAAAGAACCGTGCCAAGGTAAGTTAAACACACTGAATCTGTACTATATCCTTAAAACACGCTGAGCTCCACCAATTACAGTTGCTGTTCTACAGATGAACTGGGTGTTTTCTGTAATCCAAACTGGATTTTCTTTTCATTTCGGATTGACCCAGTTTTCTTCTGTTCTTCTGATCACTTCTTCCAGCTGAATGTTTCACTAAAGGTATGTTTCCTGGCAGGGCCTTTGGGATGGATTCCACTAAAGATTTAAACAATTCTGAACATACACTGTTTATTTGAGAAAGATTTTAATTTATTTATTTATAGAAAGCATTGAGGGTTTTTTTCCTGTTCTTTTTCTACTGTAAAAAAAAACAGTAAAAACGTTTTTTGTTTTTTTTGACAAAAATTAAGACATTTATTCACCAAGCATGCATTAAATTGGTCAAATTTCACAGCAAAGACATTTATAATGTTTCTATTTCAAATAAATCTTTTGAACTTTCTTTAATCAAAGAATCCTGCGAAAAATATATAACCGTTTCCACAAAAACATTGATAATAAGAAATGTTCCTTGAGGACCAAATCTGCTGTTAATTCAGCTTTGCCATCACAGGAATAAATTATATTTTAATATATTAAAATAGAAAACAGTTATTTTAAATTGTAATAATATTTCACAATATTTACATAAATGCTTAAAACTTTTTTTTTTTTAATATTACAACATCTTACCGACCAAAACTTTTGAATGATAGCATACAGTATATACAACACACAATACACAGTAACAGCAATATTTATCTATATACTTTTTTTTTTTTTACTAAAACCTTTTAATACTTGAAAAAAAATGCCTGCAAACCCCATTTTATGATCAAATTGTGGAAGCATTCAGGAGTGAAATGCCTCAAACTGAACCGCAACCTCACTGATATTCTTCCTTCTTCAAAGCGGAACAATTCAAGCCAGCAGGCACACAACCAGGGTAGTTTGGGAATGAGAATAGGGATCAGGGTTTTGTGAAGGAAACAGCTGAAAATGCACCTTCCAGCCTTCTCTGTGTTCGCTACGCTAGTTTCATACGGTGGCTGCAGCAAGCAGCAGACAGTATTTGAAACATGTTTGGCTTTTTTCCCCCGCTGATCACGACGATGTCAGGCAAAATGAGAAGTCGTTTCAGAGATGGAGCAAGTTATTACATTTTGATTAAAGATTAGAAAGCCAATAGCATGCAAAGATGAATCGCTCACAATAAGAGCAGGAACAAGTGAATAGGGTCAATTCTGATTTCATGTCGACTTCAACATCAGCAAAATACCTACATACTACTACATACATGAAAATTGCATTACTAGAGAAAATCGTTTAACAAAAGACATTTAAACCGATCATCAGAGAGATCCGAGAACAGAATGTCACTGGGATTGCAGCATCCTCCTCAAACCCCAAAGGAGCATTTTTTCCCACAATTTTTTATCTCTTGTTTTTTCTTTCATAAGACATATGTGCCTGTCTGATGTTGACCCCACTGTTGATTTTATGTGTGCCAAAGAGAGGTACTCTTTTGTGAAGACCAAGGATTAAAATAAGATTAAGTCGATCCCAGCCAACAAATCTTGTCTCACAATGTGCCACAAGTTCTCAACACCAGATTAAACGTCAAAGCCAAGCTATAATATTGTCTCTAATGTGTTGAAAACCAACTGGAGACATTCCCATAAGTGCCTTTAGCGATGAGAAATGATGATAATTACATCTGGACGTACGTGGACATGGAAACTAAAGCTATTGGCTGCCAAATGCCAAACAATGGCCAAAACTAATAAAGATGACTGAATGTGGGGAAGCTATTAAAATGCTGCCTTAGTGCACATAGGTTGTGATTTCTAAAGGACAGAGTTTTTTTTTTTAACTGTTTTAATAAATGATGCAAAATGCACATTATGTTGCAGCTAACTACCATTTACCTTTAGCTATCGCACACACATACACATACTCTCACATGCATGCACAATATTATCTCAACATCTGCTATTTCAAATGAACACTGTATCTCCTGTGTCAAAATTACCCATTCAAAACCGGCAAAAATACATCAGATAATCCACTAGGGATCTCAGCCTCCCCTAGCCATCTGTGCTCCAGTCCAAACCATCAGACAGCTAATAGTTATGGTTATTACAGTGTTACCTCTCAAAGGACAAATTTAAAGTTTCCATTTGGATTTCCATCATATTCGGATTCCACTCACCTAAGAAGCTTTTGTAGGATAGTAACTATACTTTTCTGTCAACGTGACTGTTCTGAATATGTCTTAACTTTGACTTGATGCTAATTGTTTATTCTGTGTTTTATTTATTTTATATGTAAGTCAGGAAGCAGAGCATCATGGTGGTGAGCCATATTTTCATTAAATCTAAAATTTGCCAAAATTATTTATCATCAGTCATCAAATGTATGTCACAATTTCTCAATAAATAATGATTGTTGCTATTATGTTTTATGTATTATGCCAGACAAATGCATCATTCCAATTAGTGTTAACTTCATGGTGAGATCCTATTCTTTCTAATAATTAGGGTGGAGTACTGTATATATTTGTGCTACATTTGTTGCCAATATAAAATTATGCAGGTCATTATTATGCAGTACTTTTTAAACTTTTTTTGAATAAAAAAAAGGTCACACTTTATTTTAAATTCCAATTCTCGCTATTAACAAACCATTAACTACGACTTTTGCCTTTGACTTTTAGTACTATTAACCCATCCAACCAGTTGTGAATATTGCAAGGATTTTAAAGTACTTCGAATCTGCATTACTGCAAAACGTCTCAGGTTACGCATGTAACAATGGCTCCTCGAGGGAACGAGACGCTGCGTCGGAGGACGCTTTGGGAACGCCCTTCAGCGTGACCGGCTCTGAACCACGTGTGTAATCAGTCCAATGGATGGGCGAGACGTCACGGGCGGGGTGACGTAGCGACCAGGAAGCTTAAAAGCACGTGCGGTGAAACTGTCAACAGCTTCTAGGAGTGAAGCAAGCGCTGGCAGAGATGCGTCCTCCGACGCAGCGTCTCGTTCCCTCGAGGAACCATGGTTACATGCGTAACCTGAGACATTCCTCTTCAGGAACTCGAGCTGCGTCGGAGGACGCTTTGGGAACGAGTATGCCCACGCCGCCAGACTTTCAAATCTTCACCTAGTGTGGAAGCCTGCACAGCTAGGGCGAGAAAACAGAAGAGCAAGGAGTGGCTCGCATGTCTAAGCCATAGACAAAGGTTAGGGGTGTGGACCATCCCGCAGCGTCGCAGATGTCCTGCACCTGCCAAGAAGGCCTTGGAGGCCGCCACACTTCTAGTAGAATGAGCCTTGACCCCTAGAGGTGAAGGCAGATCAGAGGACTCATAAGCGATAGAAATGGCCACCACGTAGACCTTCAGGGTGGAGTGGGTCAACCCTGCGGAGAATCAGGCCTGCAGGAACTCCAGCACTGTACCAACCGGGCAGTTAACTGGGTCGAGCTGGCGGTCTCCGCACCAAGAAGTGAAAAGTTTCCACTTCAAGGCGTACAGTTTCCTCGTTGAGGGAGCTCTGGATTGGGGGATGGTCTCAACAGTGGAGCTGGATGCCCTGGGACCACACAAGGATCTGGTACGCTAGTTTGTACAAACGGCGTGAGCGCAGACCTCCCTGGTGGTTAATGTAAGAGACCACCGCTGTGTTGTCGGTGCGCACCAACACATGGTGACCTCTTAGG
>NW_015649998.1:2104731-2105170 GCF_001515625.1 Sinocyclocheilus rhinocerous
TTGGTAGGCTTTTGCCCCCAAAAGCAAAACTCAGGAACTTCCTAAGATGAGGAAGGATGCCCTTCATCCTTCCTCGGAACGGTGAAGTACCGGTTGTAGGACCCGGACTCTGCTGCACGAAGAGGGACCACCTCGATGGCCTCCATCCTCAGAGAGTATCTACTTTTGTTGCATTACCAGAGCCTGCTCGGGGCCCACCATGGTGGGAAAGGCCCCGTTGAATTGAGGCGGAGGAGAACCGAACTGGATTCACATCTTAGTACCGCTACGTTTCCGGGCGGTAACTGAGAGCTCGCCCGAGATCGCTGTGCCCTGGAACAGGGTTGGGGTTGGCAGACCGATCTCCTGAGGGCACTGAGGAGAGACGGGCACCGTGTAATGTGGTGTACACCGCTCTTCCCCAGAGGGAGCTGGCCCTCACAAAGGCCTAGGACTTAGG
>NW_015649998.1:2106393-2113530 GCF_001515625.1 Sinocyclocheilus rhinocerous
GTGAGACTCCCAGAATGAGGGGCTGTAACACGGTAGGTTGGGACTGCTCCTGCCCAGCAGCCCCTGCTGATCGCCTCAACCTCCTCTGAAGAAGAGAGGTAAACTCGTGCTTTCACTCGAGAAAATTTTTATAAATTAATGACAGAAAGCTGATGCCGGTTTCACCGCACATGCTTTTAAGATTCCTGGTCGCTACGTCACCCCGCCCGTGACGTCTCGTCCCATCCATTGGACTGATTACACACGTGGTTCAGAGCCGGTCACGCTGAAGGGCGTGGAAAGAACTAAAGATTAGAGTTCATAGAAGAGGCCCATGGAACCTTCAAGATTTGAAGACTGTTTGTGTTGAAGAATGGTCCAAAATCACACCTGAGCAATGCATGTGACTAGTTTCTCCATACAGGAGGCGTCTTGAAGCTGTCATTACCATCAAAGGCTTAATTTCTGAACTAATTTGTATTGTTTTCATTGTATGCATGGATTACCTGAATTGTTACCGACATCTGGTGAAAATTTCATGTCAACAGCACCTTTAGAAATATATTCACTGAGAAAAATGGTGATGTGTTCAATACTTATTTTACCCACTGTACATAATATAAAATAATATAATATAATAATAAAAAGAAATTAATCATATAAAAAATTATGACTGACATCTGTGCTATTAAGTAAATTAAATATTTAGGCTTCTCTATAACGTACACGATATATACATATTCTAGCTACTGAGGTGCTTGAAATCTGTCCTTAGCCTTTTTTTGTCATTTCCTTGTAGCTCCAGTCTATCATCAGGTTTCAAGTGTGTTCAACTAGGCAGTATTTTCAGCTTTTAGAAGGTGCAGCTTCTCTGTAATCTTTTGTGACAATCTCTCTGATACTGGGTTAAAACTGGCAGAGTGTCACACTGTGAAAGTGGAGGAGATGCATCAGTTTGTTCCATATATGCAGCTAAATACAGTGATGCCACTCTATTAGGCCTTATAATTATACCCCAAAAAGCTATTATAAAAGCTATCATTACAATAATTATAAACAAGTGGTTCCGTCGTCCAGGATGATTTGAATTGAATTCCTTGTAAAGCTGCTTTGGAATGATTTGAATTATGACAAGCGGCATACAAATATCACTGAATTGAATTGAACATGACAAACAGCATATGTGAACAAGAAGCTTTCAGCACTGTACTAAAACTCAAACCCTGTTGAGACGAACAGTATGTGAATAAATCAACAGAGACGGGCAAGTGTCACACAACTTTAATTCTAATTCCTATAACAAATACTGGATAAATTATATGTGTGAGGGCCCGCTGGGACCCTGCCATATTTTGCATGACCTAATTCTGCTCACTGCCTTCCTTAAGTGACATATTTCTTGCAAGCCAGCACACTCTTTGCCACCTAATGTAGTGGAAGAACTAGGCTATAGAAAAACTCGATCATTCAGCTGATGTTTTCTTTGCGCTGGGAGATATCATCTCAGCGCTTCAAAAGAAGACGCAGCGAGTGAAGGAAACTCGTTCTTTGTGGTTTTCGTGCCAGTATTGAAGGTGCTAACTGTCAGAAAAAATCAGCCTCGCTGATGGATCATGACATAACAAACTACAAACAGAAGATATGTACCAGGTTGCCGTTTATAACAAGAGGAAGACGTGTAACATGACGGCGTGCATTTTAGACCCCTTAATTTGACTGGATGAATAAGGAAATCTAATGAGCGTTCTTCCCTCACATTCTTTGCATTTTTGGCATGGACTGAACCTCCTTGGGTAAGCTTTCTGTGAGACCATTTGGCAGAGATTACGCCCAGCTTAACGTCCGTCCCACAAAGGTCTTTGATTCATAACTGAGATTTGAAAGCACACGTACATTCATGGAGTAACTAGTGCATGTGAGAATGCTTTAATCAGATACAGCTACAGAGCAAAGGGATTAGCAACACTAAAATGTAATCAGTGTGATTAAAACATTAATGCGTTCACATACAAAAGCATTTCAACAACAACCCGGCAACGCTGTAACAGCATAGTGCCAGAGAAGAGTGGAAAATATTCCACCATGCTGACAGTCAAATAGAGAAACAATTGCAGAGCATTTCAATGCTAGATGAGAGTCAACAGGGGGGACCATTTTCTTTAAAGGGACTATGATAGGTGCTGTGATGCTGCAATAGGGGAAAATTGAAATGCTGCAGAGAAGGGAGGCTGAATCAACGGAAGATCCGTTAAAAATGCGTCCATGCTAAGACGTCTTTAAAAAACAGTGAGCAACATGATGTATATTAGAGACCCTCACTAGTTTCTTCATAGCGCTTGTGTTCCCGATACAGAAAATGACACCCGGCCATGGTAACCATGGCAACACACCCTATGGAAATGCGCTAGATAGCCTCTGCTATCTAACACTAGTTCAAACACCTTGGTAGGCGTTTACATAACAAGGGACAGTCCACCCAAAAATAAAAATCAGTCATTATTTACTCACCCTCATGATGAGCCAAACCTGTATGACTCTCTTTTTCTTCTGCATAACACACAAAAAGAGATCTGAGTGTTATTTTACATACAATGCAAGTAAATGGGGTCAAATGTTGTTTTGGACCCCACTGACTTCCATTGTATGGACAAAAACAACTGAAACATTACCTTCTTTTGAGTTCCACAGAAGACGAAAAAAAGTCTTACAGTTTGGAACGACAGGAGGATGCGTAAACGATAACAGAATTTTCATTTTTGGGTGAACTATCCTATTATCTGATAAATTCATGTAGCGCATGAGCGCTATCCAAATGGCACAATAATACAAGCCTTTTGCACGATCCACAATGTGTGAACAATGGCAAGCATTGTGGGTTTGTTCTTTTGACTAAAACATATTCTCAGCTCAGCACAGCACTTAAATAATTGCAGTTTGAGTACTCTGCTTTTACCACAATTTCATTAATGGCCTTTTAAAGAGTCTCAGGCTGTTTTTTTAGAACTACCAAACATCTTTAAAGCAGCAGAGAAGAAAAGTTGGGTGATCTAAAAGTTAAAAGTAGTGAGCTGGTACAAATTAAACGCCATTGTTCATGTTGGTTGGGTTTTGACAGCTGCAATTAAAAGTCGCATGTTCTTGAAGGAAACCAGGCGCTGCCATCTCTCAAGAGGCAACGGCTTTCATTTCATAAATAAGCTCACTTCCTATCGGCTAATATTGTGTCATAACACCAATCCTCTCTGGTTCTGAAAAATGGAAAATGCGACATTACGCGACCTATTAAGCAACGTGAAAACAAAGCGAGATATGCGAAGCATGAAAAAATGTTTGGAAGAAATGGCATCTTCGCAGCTGACAGTCTGTGATGATGGTGTGGCATTCCCAGTCTGAGCAGGTCCTCCAGTCTGCCAAGAATGCAGAGGCAAAGCTGTTGAGATGATTGATGACATGCCTCCACTGGCCCTCTCTTCCCTGCTGACATGCACTCACAACCCAACACTTTTCACTGCTAATTGGACAACCTTGCAAATTCCTTCTCTGAGACTGTGGTCCACTAAATTAGCCACTGATAACTGCCCACAATTGGTTCAATTTATGAACGTCCAGAACGTCGTGCTGGTAAGGTGTCACTCATACGGCAGAGGCTGTTGAATAAACCTGCCAGGCGTGCAACTTTCCAGACGAATTTATTTCTCATCAGTTTTCCATGTTAATGTTTTGATCAAGCTTGCGGGTGACAGTTCATTTAAAGTCTAGTTAGGTAGAACTTTGCCTGAAATGGGGAAATAGATGTTTTTGTCCCGAAGGACAAAAATCACATTGCGGCCATAAATGGGGCATCACATGAGCTACTTTTGCTTGTTTGATTAGTCTGAATCACGTGCTAATTATGTTTTCATCTGAGAAGATCCACACTTTAAAAAGAAAATCCAGGGGACCTATTACACCACAGCTTGAAAGTAAATTTTTTTTTATTGATTTAATTAAACAGTTTAAGTTGCTTAATTTTGTTGATATTATAATGTTGATCGTTACGTCAACTTAATATTGTGTGTAATATTCTCCGCTGTTTTATTTATTAAAAAAATGAGGTTGCAGTAAATGAAATTTTCTTGATCATTTTGAAAATTGGGCTGTGGATTTCTAGTTCCCAGCATGTAGTGCTGGGCGGTATACCGGTTCATACCGAATACCGGTGTTAATTTTTGTTATGATATGAATTTTTTAAATACCGCAATACCGGTGTATGTCGCTTAAACAACGTTCGGAACGCGACACTGTTTGAAAGGGGTCCCTTTTCACTGTTGCACTGTGGTGAGGGAACAGCTGTATGTGTTACTAAGCATGAAAGTTCCGAAACTGAAGCTGTAGAACTAATAGAACGTGATGACACAGAAGAACTCATCAACAATATCCACATTGACCGCCACAAATATCCACCGCCCCCTGCCATCAGCTCCCGCGTCTCACACACAACACACGATCGCGACTTTAGCACTAGATTTAACAACTTTCAGACCCTTTTAGAGGCTTTTTTCCATAGAATATTCATACTGACAAACCTAGCGACTTTTCTGGATAAACCTTAGCTATGGTTCAGTTGGAAGATTTCGCCAGTGCTGTCCCGCAAACGCGAGGTCTGACTTTCCCGGAGAACCTCTCTCGGCGTCTGTTCTGTGCACTGAGCGGCAGAGAAGCAGCTCATTCAGTTGGCCGCACCGCAGCCGACTCGTCAATAAATGAGTACAAAACAGCGTTTCCTAGCACCTGTCGCTTACTGATTGTTTGGAATTATAAATATGAGCGTAGATCATATCACATGCACTTTTTTTGTTTGTTGTTTTTTTTAGTTTGTTACTCAGACGCAGGCAGTGCGCTGCATGAGACAAAAAAGTAATATAGCCAAAACCACCGCATAGCCGCTCAACATGCATCTACTGTACATGCATGTTGATTTTATCAGACGATGCCGCGATTATAAATGAGAGTGACTCCTGGTTAACATGTATTAAAAGGGGTCGTGTTTAGTCACTATTTAGTGTGGTATTTTTTGAAAATATTCACTCATCATGACAGTAAAATAGGGCATTCTAAGTCAATATACTGCAGTATTTCCTCTCTCAATCAGTAGAAAATATGGTTAACACCCGTTCATGCATGAAAAAAAATAACGTCCTGTACCGTGAAACCGGTATAATTTGGAAAAATACCGTGATATAAATTACCACAGCTTATGCTATATATTCTGTACATAAACATTCTCTGTTCAGATTTAAAAATAGTTTCTGGAAGATCTAGTGTTGTCAACATGATACTGCCCTGTGTTTTTCACAGACACTAAGTAAAACTGCAACTGCCATCCAGCCGGAAATCTGGGTCTGTTATGTAACCCAAATGTGGTCAATGGCCATTCAAAAATCTGAAAACTACCAGGCTTAGCGTGAAGCCTTGCCAAATGTCTTAGCAGAAGCCTAGCAGCACACAATCAGATATTTACAATATTTGAATGCATGACCTTTTAATCTGTCTAAGACATTTGAACTCTACAGGAACTACGGCGCTTTTAGAGGATCAATTGGTAAAGCATGGTGCTAAAAACTAAATATAGTTATTGGTTAAGTTTGCAGGAAACACACGTTGAAGAAAAGTTTACCTTAAATAAACTGAAAGTAGCTTTGAATAAAAGCAAAGCCAAGTAAACAGTAGTTAGTTGTTATATCTGAGAATTGTATGGTCCCAATAGCAGAAAAAAATCTAAATAAACATATCATTACCAGTGTTGGGAGTAACGCATTACAAAAGTAATAATATTCATTTTGGAAGTAACTTACCCAACACTGATCATTACACAATTTGGTAGCTGAAATAGGAATCTGTGTTAAATAAATAATCCTCATAAAAGAGCCCAATTATCCAGAATATGACTTTTTTCCATTCAACAAGGGAAACTGCAATCAACATTGTCTTACATCAAGCAATTTTTGATTTCTTTGTTGGCCAACATAGAGCTACGTCACATTAAGCTCTCAGAGGGGGAAAGAAAGCCTAAATGCTATTGATCTGCTTCACTGCTTTGTATTCCATTCACTAATAATTACCAATGCAGTCCCTCCAATTACTCGGCTCTACTTAACATTTACAGCCACATGCAATCCACACACATTGATTCATTATGCAAATGACAGGGACTAATTTAAGGCTTGCTTACATGACTCCATTTAAAAACCTGCAGCCATGGCAATGCACTGCACAAATGAATTGAGACGCAGTTTCCTTTTAAAGGGGTCATATGATGCTGCTAAAAAGAACAGTATTTTGTGTATTTGGTGTAATTAAACAGAGAGAGAATACTGGAAACATTTAAGCCAAATATTAACAAATGGTTCAAATGTTTCTAATGTTCTCAGTTAGGACTTTATTGTACTCAAATGAAACTCAATATCATATAGTACTGAGCCAATGACAAATGAGTCTTCAGTATTAACACTGAATATGGTGAGGACTGATGATAGGATTACTGTTAAGGTGAACGGCACAGGCCTGTGTGCTCTCCAGTTTGAGCGTAGAGTTGGTGTCTAGCACCTGAGGGACAAAGAAGCTTATCTGGTATCTAGTGAGCCTGCTTCATCAAAAGCCATGAAAATCAGTGACAGGTTGAGGAGAAGGGAGGTTAAATCTACTTGAAAGGCACTACTGTTTTTTTCAGAAGTGCTTCAGGTATAATTGCTTTGAAGATAACCATTATCTGGTGGCAGTGATTATTTTTTTCTGCATATTTTATCCTGAGACTCGTGACCACCCCCACAACTGGGAAAGGGGGCTTCTTTAGGAATATTCCATTACAATATTGCAATGATACAATTATACTGCCACAGAAAAGAACTTGAAAACAGAAAGAGCATAGATATATTCTATTCTTTATCATCCACAACATAAAGTGCATTAAAGGTGGGGTATCTATTATTTCAAAAACGCTTTAGAAAACTAAGTCGGGCCGAGTACCAAAACAAACTTGTAGCCAATCAGCAGTAAGGGGCGTGTCTACTCATGATGGGGACGAGAGAGTGCTCAGTGCACAGGACGGACATTAGCCGAGCCGAGCGATGACAGAAAAATAGAGATGGCGGATAAAAAACAAAAGAGGAAAACGTCTGC
>NW_015649998.1:2116495-2117669 GCF_001515625.1 Sinocyclocheilus rhinocerous
CGAGGTTGCTTTGTTTCTTCTCGATAGGTGAGTAACATTGATTTTGCTTTGTTTCACAGAACTAATATATGCTGTTAAAACACATATATGCACGTTAAAACACACAGTACTACCAAAACACATTCGACCTGTATTACCATAGTAACACACATTGCTTTCACTTATTGATGACATCATACCCTCGGTCGGCTGGCACAGCAGGGTAGGGTTGCACCAGCCGTTCGTAAGTTCTTACTTGGAATGTAAGTCCACACTAGAGGCTTAGTAACTACTTGCTAGTTTGTAACTACATTTGTACTTACTTCGGTTGCACCACTTGTTCTGCTTAAGGCAGAACGTTGTAGGTAGGTCGTGAGCTATCCGTAAGGTAATGCGTAGTCGCATAGAATGATGTATATTTTTCTTACCCAATCAGAAGCCTTCAAATTGTTAAACTGAACTGCGTGTAAACGTTAAAGTCATCAAAATCAAAACAAACTTTTAATCGAAAGTATCTTAATAGCCTACACATGGAAGAGAAAAGAAACAGGAAGAAAAATTTCAGTCATGAAGAAATTCTAATTTTAATTGATGGATACAAATGTGAGATTTGGCAGGACATAACAAACAAAATAAATGCAAAAGGCTTTGAGCAGAGGGAGGTAAAGGAAGTGAGGAAGAAGTGGAGCGACCTTAAGACACAAGCAATTGAGGACTTTCCTCGCACTAAACATGTCCCCACTGGAGGTGGTCCGAGACCAGAACCTGGCCCATATTCAACCGTTATCCTAGAAATAATCGGCGACAACTCACCCACCGTCTGTGGAATCACTGGAGTTGAAATTGGAATTGAAGCCGCAGATGACATGGGTCAAAGTATTTATAACTTTCAGTTTTATTCTTATTAAGGTCATTTTGACTTTTCTGACTCACAGTTGCGAGAGAACAGTCAGTGGCGTTACTATTATTATTATTATTATCAGGGTGCGATTTGTGGAAAAACCAGAGGGTGAGTCAAGTGGCCAAGTATGGTGACCCATACTTGGAATTAGTGCTCTGCATTTATCCCATCCAAAGTGAACACACACACACACCGTGAACACACACCCGGAGCAGTGGGCAGCCATTTTTGCTGCGGCTCCCGGGGAGCAGTTGGGGGTTCGGTGCCTTGCTCAAGGGCACCTCAGTCATGGTA
>NW_015649998.1:2118697-2122027 GCF_001515625.1 Sinocyclocheilus rhinocerous
TTTTTGCTGCGGCGCCCGGGGAGCAGTTGGGGGTTCGGTGCCTTGCTCAAGGGCACCTCAGTCGTGGTATTGAAGGTGGGAGAGAGCGCTGTACATTCACTCCCCCCACCTACAATCCATGCCGGTACGAGACTCGAACCCGCAACCTTTGGGTTACGAGTCCGACTCTCTAACCATTAGGCCATGACTTCCCCTTGTCATGAAACGTTTCCCCTTTGAAACGTTTATTCATGAACAGAGTACAAAGCACAGTATACCTTTATATCTTTATATACTTTAAAGTCACCATGAAATCAAAATAGAAAATTCTTATTTTTTTAATGGAATACTGTAGTGTTTATTATAAACACACGCTGTTTAGGCATGTTTTGTGCCATTGATCATCGTCGTCATCCTTAATAAATAAAACATTTATTCATGCTTGGGTGTCGGCCGTGAATCCAGTGGAGACGAGAAATCCCCCACAACTAACTGTACACTGGCATTCAGATCTGCCTCCATTTTGTTAGCAACGCCCCAGCTTCCAACGATCCAATCAATTCCCGAAGGACGTAATCAAGTCCCGCCCTCTCATTTCAGATACCGTTTCTCTTTGATATACGTCACAGTAGAGAAGAAAAGACAATCGCAACTTCCGTTTCATGCCGACTTTAAAAAACATTTCTTGCAGCTATTTTGCAGTAGGCTAATTATGAACTTATAAAAATATAAAAATATTTTTTAAACTTAATCACTGCGTTCGCAAAAATATTTTGATCCATTTTGTAATTACTCAAATAGAGCGATATTAACTGCACAGCACAATGTGCTGTGAACATAAAATAAAATAAATAGGCTATGCCTATTTGTCAGACTAAAAACAGTCTGCTTTGATGACGGACTTCTGTATTTCTTTTCTGCTTTCCTGTGCAAGGATAAAAAAAAATCTACTAGCCTACACATATTAGTCAAAATTGCGTTGAGGGAAAAAAAAACAGATAAGCCATCTATAAGTCAGCAAATCCTTTACATTTTTTGGCATTCAGAACAGAACAAGTTAAAAATCAGAAAATGTAAGTACTGTAGCTATAAAATTATAGTACAAAATTATATATGCAATTATAAAATAAAACACAAAGTACAATGGCATTCGTTATAAACAACATATAGCCTAGCCTAAATGTCTAGCCAAAACTAATTTAATGCAAAACTGAAAGTGAAAAGTGTAGGCTACATCTCTCATTCAGCACGAATAGAAATGTTTCCAACTTTCCATATTTGCGATGTAACATTTGGTTACTAAACTAATATTTATTATATTATAAATATTAATAACATTTTAAAAAGATAAAATTTGCATAATAATAATAATTATTATTATTATTATCAGCATCACTATTTTCTATCCTGTGATTAAATGCACACAATGTTGTAAAGTAAAAAACAAACAAACAAACAAACGAGGTCTTGTTTATCCACCAGCAGGCGTTATTGCATCAAGTCAGCCAACACCAGTAACAGAAACTTGCGCTGAAAACATCGTACTGCCAGTGTCAACAGGAGATCCTCCTGTCCTTGCAGACCATCCAGGGAGCACACAAGACAAAGAACTGCCACCTTCAGTCGAAAATGCAAAGAAAAGGAAGTGTGCAAATGAGCTGGATGAGGACATGAACTATAACCGCTGTAGGCTTCTCAAGCTTGAATGCGCAAAAGTAGAAGAGGAGATACTGAAAATAAAAAGTGAATGCAAAAAAATAGAAATTAAACCTGGAGATCATTACATTACAAGAGGAGTTATAGCCTCTTGGCTACACCTTCAACGTTGTTGAAATGTAGTGTCATATTGACAGATTCATTTTCTGATTCTTTGTTAAAGGCCAGTATTATAGTATTGTTAAAGTGTCATTTTTGAGACCTATGTTCATTATTAAATGTAATTGCTGTTCGTAACACAATATTTATGTTTTAATATGTATTATTCTTATAGTTTAATATAGTATTTATTGTATGCTTAATGTATTTATTTGTTGTACAGACACCACAAAATAAATTTGACAAGAAAAGACAAGATAGTTTTTACTTTCAGCAGAACAGATTTTTTCCCCCCAAGAATTCATAAATATAAAAAATGTAAGTAATTGAATGCACAACTGAGATATTAGATTTTAGATATTTACAAGTGAAATTATTAATACAAAGTACACCTATAATAAATGGAATTTAAAGTTCAATTAAAATAATCTATGAAGAATAATGCAGTTGTATGCATTGTAATACATAACTTGTATGTATTGGCCTATTGGCAAATATTCACATATTATATAAAAAGGACAATAAGCCTATGTGTTTTGTGCAGTTTAAGTGAAATGGTTCTGTGTAATGAAGCGCCTGAGAGTTGCACCCTCCTGCACTTCTGGATCTTGGAACTGTCTATATTGCTCATCCTGTGGGATCTCTTCACCTCCCAGATCATCAACTGGCATCTACCACAGCATGGTCAAATTATACAAAACAATGCATGCTCCTGTCACCTTTGCTGCTCTCTCTGGCTCCATTGCAATTCCTAACGAGGACAATTGATTCAAAACTTGTACTTCATTTGAAATATTATCCTGTCTAAACAGATAAACAAATAATCAAACCAATATAAATCTGCTGTCACATAGGCCTACCCCTCTGAAGACATGACCACCTCCTTTTTACAACACCAATACTTCTTTCAACTGTTACTCGTGTCTTGGTACATGCAGAATTGTATTTTCCTCTGCTTGCGTGGACGGATTTAAGTATGGTGTCATCAGCCACTTTTTAAGTAGGTATGCAGAATCACCCATCAGAATGCCACTATACTCGCCAGAATCAAATTTGTCATAGATGTTTGATCTCCTAAGGATAAAGCTCTCGTGCTTTGAACCAGGCCATCTAACGACACAGTTTAAAAAACATAAATTTGGGTCACAGATGACTTGGGTGTTTAGTGTGAGTGTTTAGCATTCTCATCCACTGTGGGTGCTTTTATCTTGATTTGTGTCCCATCAATGCAGCCAAGTACATATGAGAAACCAATGGCAATGGAATGGAATTTTTGCCTGTTTGTATTTTGTAAATTAATGCTTGGCATATGTAGTTTTTTTATATGGCGACACAGGGCAAGTGACACCCTGTGGACCACTCTACATACTGTAGATTTGTGAATCTGTATGCTGTCGCCTACTAAGTTCTGCATTGATCCTGTTGCAAAATAGCGTAAAGTGCTTACACTTGTAGGCTGGGGGAGAGAGCGCCGTTTCGGTCTGTTTCGTGTTGAATATTAGACTAGGGTGACCATACGTGCCATTTTCCCAGGAC
>NW_015649998.1:2123570-2124860 GCF_001515625.1 Sinocyclocheilus rhinocerous
TTCTATATTGCTTTGATTCAAAGTACCTCGACAGCGTTTCGAAAACACAAGGAACCGATGTCATACACGATCGGTCTGCACACGCAAACAAAGCCAAACCCTAGATATTTTAGGCAATATAGAAATCCTGGCCAGGACGCGTCCTGGGAAAATGGCACGTATGGTCACCCTATATTAGACGCTATCAAGTCTGTTATGCGCAATATTCCCTCTCTTTTAAAGCACAAACGAGCATGTCGACATCATCATAAATATCCAAAGGATGATGTTTGTCTCGTAAAATTTGTCTACGAACATGCGGTTCTTCATTATCGATCACAAGCTCATCGATGTGATCTAATCTGGCTGCCATCTCTTTTCGACCGTTATTCATGGGCAGAGGCTTCCGTAAATGTTTAGTTGGAACGTAGAGTTACAACGCAAAAATATTTAGTAGCGTGTAAGTTGTAACTTGTTACTTAGTAGGGCTGCAACGATAAATCGATGCAGAATCTTAGAGCTTAGATTTTAACAGCAGATTGCGCTCTAATCTAGTTTTCATCCACACACTCAAACGCTCATGAAGACGAGCGCTTGTGCATTAGGTTGAGTCTGTAATTTCACCTTGGCTGAGAATGTTTTTATGATGTGAGATTAATGTAAACACAGCCCACTGTGAACACCCTTGTAACTCGCTTAAACCTTTTCGAACTTTAAGAATGATTTTTTTAGGTTCAAGTAGGGCTGTGCAATTAATTGCATGCGATTGTCATGCGCATCTCATCAGTAAAGCCGGTCCTGTGATTAGTAGTAAATCGCCATCACCTGCTTTCAGATTGCGCGGCATTCACTACACAGAGCCTAATTGTCAGTGAACTACGGCTGAATGCCGCTCAATCTGAAAGCAGGTGATGGAGATTTACTACTAATCACGGAACCGGTTTTACTGACAAGATGTGCATGACAATCGCATGCGATTAATTGCACAGCCCTAGGTTCAAGTGTGTGTAAGGATTTGGAAACTAGCAGAGTACGGCTGTTTCTAAAGCATGCAGTGCCCTCTTGGGCGAGACTCTTTTGGGGTAGGGGCGTGTTTGTTTTGGTGATTTGAAATATCAACATTGGCTACCAGAAATCTACCCCACCTTTAAATATCAGCCTACATTATTATCATGGTTTCCCAAATTGGGGTTCATACGTTCATGAAAAACTTATAATTAATTAAATAAAAAAAATTAAAAACAAAATAAATAAATCAAAATAAAACAGTCAATACAAGACTTTCTGAACTTATATAATCTTTTTATAAAG
>NW_015649998.1:2126107-2131826 GCF_001515625.1 Sinocyclocheilus rhinocerous
GGGGTAGGGGCGTGTTTGTTTTGGTGATTTGAAATATCAACATTGGCTACCAGAAATCTACCCCACCTTTAAATATCAGCCTACATTATTATCATGGTTTCCCAAATTGGGGTTCATACGTTCATGAAAAACTTATAATTAATTAAATAAAAAAAATTAAAAACAAAATAAATAAATCAAAATAAAACAGTCAATACAAGACTTTCTGAACTTATATAATCTTTTTATAAAGGGACGATAATAGGTGAGCTACAGCCAATTAGATTGCCATTTGCGCGTTAGTTCCGCCCACTACCGGAGAAAGCGGCAGTTCTTAAAAGCTGAAGAATTCCAAAGAAACGTGCATTAAATACAGGTGCGCTACGCCTCCATTGAGATGAACTGAAAAAAAAAATAGCACAGATCGCTTGACTGAGTCTAACTCTGAAGCGCTCAGTGCGTGTGTTCAGCGAGTGAAAATATATCTGTGCTAAACTTATACTTAGCCTCCAACTCACACACTGGCGAGTAAAATCTGAGAATTTATTAGCCATTGGCTAATATTAGACATCATTTAGTCGCCCAGAGTGAAGATTTAGGTCATCGCTGATGTGTTTTTCAGTCAGAACTCATTGCACACAGCGTGATTGTGAATCGCTGACAGCTCCATATATTTAGCATGCCAAATATTTCACGGGCGTCTGCGACCTGTCGGCGATTCCCTCAGATCGCGTCTTTGATAATTCACACTGCGTGATTGTCACTCGCGTGAACGAGCACCGATTTGCCTCCGATTTCGGGCATTTGTCGGCGATTTCGCAAAACCTGTCGGCGAGTGAAAAATCGGGCTAAAATCGTGCAGTGTGAACTCGGCATTAATCGCATATGCGAGTGATTTACTCGCAATTTAACAATGTAGAGGGTTGACAGTATGGCTCGCGCGCTCCTGTTTAAGTCACGAAATACGCATCGGGATATCGTGACAACATATTCCTTCGTTTCATAATACTCAATTAATTGTTGTAAACTGAGATTGGTGTCTTTAGAAGACGTATATGTGCTGAATTCTACATAAATAATCCACAACAATGCCGTGCTATGGGCACAGCCATTGATAGGGCTGCAGCGGAAGTTCTTTTACGCTACTATTTGAATCTTCCGCTTTTCAAAAGCGGAAGTGTGATAAAGGCCTATCGTTGCCTGGGTTGCGTACGTATGTGTGGGGCGGAGCTATCAAAATAGGGGCGAGACCCTTTTGGGGTAGGGGCGTGTTTGTTTCGGTGATTTGAAATATCAACATTGGCTACCAGAAATCTACCCCACCTTTAAACATCAGCCTACATTATTATCATGGTTTCCCAAATTGGGGTTCATACGTTCATGAAAAACTTATAATTAATTAAATAAAAAAAATTAAAAACAAAATAAATAAATCAAAATAAAACAGTCAATACAAGACTTTCTGAACTTATATAATCTTTTTATAAAGAAAATCTAAAAAGATAAAAACGAAAACTTAGGTACAATCACTAAACTACAAATAGTTACTGCCACTGTGTGAATAATATCATGTTATCAATAAAAAGTAACTTATTTTAAATCTAACTACAAGTATTTTTTTCTGTAATCTGATAATGTAATCCAGACTACATATAATCAGCTACATATAGTCAATACCCAGCACTGTGTATATATAACAGGTTAGCAACTAAACAACATTCTTTTAGATATTCTGTACATTCCTGCAGTGGCTTTAACAGAGAGTAACATCTTGCCTTCTGGTATTCATGGCTGGTGAATGTCAGATAATGTTAAATTCCTGTCTGGCTTTCTATAGCTTTCTGTGTCACCTTTAATATCCAGGGCTCTCTCTATATTTACAAGAGAAGTGTGGAATACACACAATTTAGACTCCTCTGTGGCACATTAAATATTGAAGCTGAAGCTGATAATCTCTGATCGTGAGTTATTCTTGAACAAAATTGAAGAAAAACATGATAATGTGAATATTATAATGTTAAACTGTACCACTGGTATCATATCTGTAGTATAAAGTATGTTGACATATTGCAGCCAAATTGCAAATATTAAACGTGGGCTTATTGGCACAACGTCAAGTACCATTTAAGCGAGATCACAGTATTTGTCATAATTTATGCTCTTCAGCTCAAGAGACCAACAATACCATGGATAAAGACAGATTAGATACACTCTAAGAAGTCATTAACATTTTAGATCCTAAATATTCTCTTCAATACCTACAGTGTACATGATTAAACTTGTGATCATGTTGTGTTGAAAACAGCATGATTCCACAAATTATATATATTGGTATCGATATATTGATGGAATATATGCAATCAGCTTCTCTTGGATTTTGCTTTTACACTGACACAACTGATACAGTAATAACCCTCTGTAATAACTGGATCAGCAAAACATCAATAATTCGAACACATCCATTAAATATTTCAGAGAGCACAGCACTAGTTAAAGTGTTGGTGTTCAAGTTAATAATACAACAGAAGAGATAAAACAGAGGAGAATATCTCTCAGTAACATCCTTCCGATTAATCAGCACTGACAGTAAGAGATGTGGCCTGAGGAGAAAAGAAGCAGGTTCCCACCCACGTCTCCATGTAACACTGACGCTGGTGAGGGACACGTTTAAAGCACAGGCACAGAGGTACTAAGCATTCACAGACCACCAACTGACATTCTCTGGTCATCTGGGACAGTCATGACAGCCCTATTCACAGTACACAATAGCCTCCTGTTACAATTTTTTACCCAATTCTGAGATACAATAATGTTGTCACATTGAAATTACTTGGCATAAGTGCCTTCACTTCTGAAAATGTAACAACAATACAAGAAACATTCTAGGGTGTATTTTAGTCAAAGCGAGTATAAGAAAAAAATCTAAGATAACAATCAAGGCTTTCTGGGAAAAAACAGCAAGGTGCAAAACTGACGTTTGAATAGCCTGCTAAACATAACCAATGGTAGAATTTGACTGTCACTTAAGCCAAGCAAACAATTTTGTGGAAACAAGGGGTGAACAAAGGGTGATGGTCCATCATTTTCCCCCAAAGCTCTACACAAAGTCCTCAGTGAAATCATAACGGAGGGTGAGTTTCAAGTAGATAGCAGCAACCGAGCTTGAGACAACCAACACAAACAAATAACATGAAAACCTTACTTGAGCAAAATATCACATTGCACAATATTACACAAAACAAAGAGTATATAAACAGCAAACTGTAGGCTAGTGATACCCGATTCCTGAATAAATTGTTCTTTTGAGTCGAATCTTTTCAAAGAATCGGTTGACTGATTCAATAAACCGGCCTTGGGCGATTAGTTCACGAATCGGACTGAATCAGTCTGAGCATTTCTCGAGTCACCGACTCTTTAAACAGAGAACCGTCTCTGTCATGTCCGATTTGTAACAAGCTGACACACGATGAGTCAGCAGACAGTTTGTTTTCATAAACAATATTTTATTTTAAAACATGCCGAGAGATGTAGCCTATCTGAAATGAACAAAACACAAACATTATTTAGGTTTTAGGTTCTAAATCACTCGTGACACTACAATACAGATCTAGCCTACATGAATAACAAAATCAGAAAACTACAATAAAGAGCAACATGTACTCACATTTTACTTTTTAAAACGTTTTCGAGCATGCAACGCCAGTGTGATTCGGACTACGTGATGACGCACTTACGTAAAAGAATTGCTAAATGGGGTTTTGAATAGGTTCATTGAAACGAACTGTTCGAAAGAACCGACTCCATGAAATGAGTCGAACTTCCCATCATAGTGGTCCTGTGTATTAAATGAAAAGGAGGACAAGCTAAATTTCCAAGGAGTCAAACATATTCTAACGTATATAAAAATGTAATATAATGTTTCATATGATTCTGAAAGTTAGATTTCACGGAAGACAATATAAACGACGTCTGGATCAATTCTTAAGAAGAAAAATACATAGGCTCCCCAGGTCTGAAATCACTCAATATCTGATGTTATGAAAAATCATTTTATTTAAATTAGAGTACAACATCCAGCAGCAAACTGCAAGAATGGACTTGTGAAACTTAAAAAAAATAAAATTAGACACTTGCATCAGTTACCGTCAGACACACCCATGAAAAAAAGCTTTCAATAAACGCGGATCGGTTGGAATTCTGTTAACATGTTTATCATAAACTAATCTTGACGTGACTCAAATCCCCCTTTAATCCCGCACATAATCGTGTGCAACTTTTCTGTCTTTATTCAAAAAAATTTCCCCAGGGCTCAAACATTCGTGGGGCTCTTTCGGACGGTGGGAATCATGAATGACTTCATTGTAATTGTGTAAAGTGTTCGGCTTGGCGGGGTTAACAAAAGTCTACCCCCTTCCCCAGCTCCTTATGCAACCCCTCATAGAGACACTCTGGACCCTAGACTTTAAAGATCTATAAGTGAGCCAGTTCACCTCCCAAACTCGAAAATTTCTCAGGAGGGAAAAAAAATCATCACGGTCCCAAACTGTTCTGGTCTATATGGGAATCAGCAGGGTTTATGACCCAAATAAAAGTGACGGAGCGGCAATGGGTGATCTGCCGAGCGTTGTTTACAAAACTGAGAGCAGAACAGAGACAGAGGCAGGTGCCAGCCAAGTTTAGTTTGAACACTTCTACAGCGACTTGAGTCTCCTACCTGAGCAGCGCGGTGTCTCCCTGTCTGCTGACCACACTCTCGCTGGACGCATAGTCCACAGTTTGTCCAGCGGGCAAGCACGATGGTAAAAAGCAGCAAAGACTGAGAATGATAGCGGTGAGCCATTGACCGGAGACGCACGCATCCTGCACTGCAATCATTATGTCCATCACCGCCGAATGGAGCACGATCCGCGCCGTTATCAAAAATAAAAATATCTGGATGAAAATACAATAATCCTCCACGAAAACCCCGAGAAAAGGCGTTCCGTGTAGTTTCCCAGATTTGTTTTGATCGGAACCTGACCGCGGGAGGAAGTCGACTCTCCAGTGGCTTGCACACAATCTAGTGAGGAAATGGGAAACGGGAGCAGAGCTAGCAGCAGACAACCCCCCGGCTCTGATCCTGTTGCCATGCGGCCGTTTCCCAGGCAACCTGTTCCCTGTAGCTCGTGATGGAGCAGTTAAGCAGGTGGTTATTCTTGATACGGCAATACTATTTAAATGAGTGAGTTTTGACCACCCGGGGTTTAGCGCCCTGCAACCTCGAGACGTCCTCCTGCAAACACGCACTTTGTTTTGTTTTAGCCTATTGCGTGCGACGTCTCTAACAACGAGTCGATGAAAAGGGCAAGATGTAAAATGACACAGGTCAGGTCTTGTTTGTGTCATCGGTGGCCCATGCAGCCCTGCAGTAGGCTGCTATTTGTTCCTAGAAGTTACTGCATGCTGGATGTTCTCATCCATTTTTAGACGGCTTGAAAGATTTCATAGTTCTCTCAGACCAAGTGTTTTTTTTGTGTGTGTGTGTGTGTTGTTTATCATATCAAAGTAAACAAAAATGTCCTTAAAATTAAATATTTGTGACCCTGGACCACAAAAAACAGTCGTAAGGGTGATTTTTTTTTAAATCGGTATTTATACATCATCTGAAAGTTGAATAAATAAGCTTTCCATTGATTTATGGTTTGTTAGGATAGGACAATATTTGGCCGAGATACAACTATTTGAAAAGCTGGAATCTGAG
>NW_015649998.1:2132154-2173352 GCF_001515625.1 Sinocyclocheilus rhinocerous
GAAAATCTGGAATCTGAGGGGGCAAAAAAATCGAAATATTGAGAAAATCGCTTTTAAAGTTGTCCAAGTGAAGCCTTTATGCAAAAATTCAGTTTTTATATATTTACGGTAGGAAATTTACAAAATATCTTCATGGAACATGATCTTTACTTAATATCCTTATGATTTTTGCCATTAAACCAAAATCCATAATTTTGACCCATACAATGTATTGTTGACTATTGCTACAAATATACCCGTGTGACTTATGACTGGTTGTGTGGTCCAGGGTCACATATAAGTCTTAATATGTGACTCATAAAATAAATACATACAGTGTTGTGGACATGAAATATTGATCTGAATTTGAATTACTTTACAATTTTGCATGTATCTTAAATGTTCTGCCAAAATAGTCCAAACAATATGAAACAACTGACCTTGCAACAACAACTGCAACTTTAGGCCTAATATTAATACTGAAGTAAGTCCTCCTAATAGAAAACTGACAACTCGCCAAAAGACAAGACAGAGCAGCTTACTTTAGGTATGAAACAAAGTCTCAGCTTTCACATTTTGTCATTTTTTAAGAAATTTAAACAATAAATACCGTTATGTGACTCTTTAATGTGTCGTGACAGATCGCTGTAGAGCCTCAGCTTAAAGGGGCCATATGATGCGATTTCAAGTTTTCCTTTCTCTTTGAAGTGTTACAAGCTCTTGGTGCATAAAGAAGATCTGTAAAGTTGCAAATACTAAAGTCTCAAATCCAAAGAGATATTCTTTATAAAAGTTAAGAGTCAACCACGCCTACCTAAAACAACTCGTTCTAACACGCCCCCACATTTTGAGAAGTGTAGAGTAGGGCTTGTTTGTCATTTTTCCGATCACAAATGCAGACATGATTTTATGTTTACGAGGCGTGATGCAACGCAACGCATAAAAAGACAGTATAAGTCATTATAATCCGTAATTATGTCCCCACTGGATGGGTTTTAATGTTTTTGTCTCGTCTCTCCGGCCGGGACAAGGCATCACAATATGGCAAGGGGCGTAACATTTCCGTCTCACGCTTGAGGTATTCGGCCAATCATAACGCACTGGATAGCTGGCCAATCACAGCAGACCTCGCTTTTCAGACCGATGAGCTTTGTAAAAATCGACGCGTTTCAGAAAGGCGGGGCATAGAGGAGAAACAATAATGTACAGTATGTGGAAAATAATGTGTTTTTTGAACTTTAAACTGCATAAACACATTTCATTACACCAAATACACAAAATAGTGTTCTTTTTAGCAACATCATATGACCCCTGTGGCACGTGAACCCATCATCTCTTCCTCTTTATTAGTAGATATAGCATGAAATAAACATGAATTAACATCAGAAGATATCTTGTTTCAACTGCGGAAAGATGTCAGTCCACACCATTTTTCAAGTTCAAGACCACTGACGTTAATCTACTCTCCCATCTGGTTTGTTTGTCGTACAAAGATTCGGTGTTATGATTGGTCAGTTCGCCTGTCAATCAAACTCCCTGCGAAATGTCAATTGACCAATCAGAATCAAGTATTCCAGCAAGCCATGTAATAAGCAAGCCATACTTTAGTCAGGTTATTGAATTTAAGGCTGTGAGGGATAGACTTACAGTTTTACACACACCGAATAGAGTTTTTTTTTTTGGAAAAATGTTTTGTCAGCTGAACAATGGAACTTTTTCACATTTCCGGGTTTCTCAGCAGCGGAAGTCGTCATAGTTGGGTTAACTTGAATAGCAGTGAATGGGAGAGTACCACAAATATATTTTTTGCATTCCCATTTGCTCAAATAGCAAAAGAAAAACTCCACGATAGTGTTTTCATGATTTTCAATAAAAGGAAAAAAATTGAGAGAGACTGATAACGGCTGTCAGAAGAGAGAACGATGTCAAATTTACCGTCCCTCCCATAGACGCTGCATTAGAAACACCCTCGCATTAGCGTTAACTGTTTTTTTGTAATTTGATGCAAAGGTGTTATAATACAAAGAAATAGTGTTATAAATGTACATAAATTTTTTTTTAAATACAAATATGAAAAACTTTCGAGGATTTACGATGCTGATGACCGTTAAACGCGTCATCACAGTCTTGTGAAAAGGGCCTATTGGTATGTTGTTAAACAACAGTAGAATCCATTGAATACACTGTACCCCTCAGCCTCATTTTCATTCACAAGATAAATAATAGAGAAGATTAAATAATAGTGAAGATCTATTATTAACTAGCCAATAATTCACTGTACAAAACACACTAAAATGATATACTTATTAATGAATTTATAGTAGGTCTGCGTCATAACGTGGATGTCAACAACTAAATTATTTTTTGCATTTTATATGTTGGTAAACCAATTTATGATGGTGATAAGCCAATTTATGACAGGCCATGAGGTTGGACGTTAACAACAAAAGATATGGGAAGTATTTTCTACCTTTTAAATACTGGTAAGCCAGTTTATTTTTGCGATCAATACTATACACAATTAGATACTTCCGTTTTATTATCTGCATTGAGATTTTCCTCTGATGTCCATGACCCAATCATTACAGACTTGCGGCACACCAGTTGAAAGTCATTGCTTTAAAACAAAGGAAGTGCTTGAAGGAAAAATCATTCAAAGCTAAAATAATGGTTGACACATCCCACAATAGCAGCTATCAGCAATAGGCTACACCGAAATCTTTCATTAAAGTAACCTACATTTTTCTTTTTTCCCTCACTGCTCAAGGCTATAATCGTCAGTGCTTTTACTCTATAGCCTCTTTAAGACGAAAAGCAGTATGCTTTTAGGAGTCACGGTAGAGTACAATATAGCTAGTATAATTGAAAACATAAAGTGAGGACCAGATCAGCATTTTCACTAATAAGCTAGGGGAATTTCTCACACTCATCGCAAGTATTTCCTTGTTTATTTGGTGCCATCTGAAACACTGCACTTTCCACAGCAGCAACTTGTTTGCTTGCTCACATTCACCTCTCTTTGATAGTGAGGTTGAAGAATCTACAAGGTGTACAGAGGTGCTTTGATAAGGGATATAGGGTTTTTCTTTATTGTGCTTGTAGTTTTCATGTGCTCAGTGAATGTTTTCATTTTCTCCTCATGATGGCCATTCTTTTGATTTCCGTTCCCGTCATCTTGCTGGGTATTCTGTACTATTTGTTTCCTTTCAAAAAATCTATTTTCTTTGTTACTTTTCTCTCTGCAGTCTGTGGTATTGCCTTCTTTATTTTAAATAATACACTCAGTGTACTGTACAATCGCACAACATTCAGTGTTGGTGGAACCAAAATTTTATTTTTCTGCACCTAGACCAGCTACATACACATTAGCTTTAGTTTTATAGATTGTGCATGCTGAAACTAATGGATTTGTCTAATAAGGAATATATTTACTGACATGGTTGGGCCATTTGTAAAATGGCTCTGATAAAAGCATTTTGAACCTTCTCTCGTTGAGTATTTTCGTTTTAATTGGGAAAGACATGGTTTGGATATAATTGCCTGAATGTCATTAGCGTTAATGGCAACCAAAGTCCCTTCATTCCATTCTGTATCTAAATTGGACTGGCATAGTTTGTCTGTGCTAATCATTTACACTGCCAAAAGCCAAACACTCATTACTAGGTAATTCTAGCATCATGCCTGATGTTTGAATAGGATGAGAATACATGCATATTAAACACACTTCCTTTTTTTTTTTTTTTTGAAAGTAACTACTATATTGAGAAATATTGACAATGAGATATTGGTTCATGAGTTATTGAGAATAATGGGGACAGAAAAAAATCTAATTCACAAGTTAAAAATAATCTATAGTCATAATGATGTTTTGTCACCTGCTGTGAGAGCCTAATAATAATAATAATAATAATTTTTTACACTTTCCAACATAACTCACAGACTACTACAAACATGCTTACCATCTTTTAGTATAGAACATATTTATATGTGCCAAAATAACTAGCGTTATAATGATGTTATTACATCATAATATCGAATTTAATATAAATGATGAAAATATGAAAAATAAATTATATTCATCCGCTGTATCTAAAATAACAGCACATCTCAAAATTAAATCAATGCTTTAATATTATTAATATTCTGAATAATTGTCACCTTTATTAATATTAACACCTTTTAGGGACTAATTTTGTTTTTAATTACTTAATTACTTGGATGAAATAATGTTCATTACATATTTGAGTTTTTCAATTCTGTGACTATTTTGTTACAAATAATGATACAATAGTATTTGCAACTGTGATTCGTGTTAACTTAAAACCAACAACTGAGAAATGAAAAAAATAATAATAATTTGAATTCAACTGCATTAAAACGTTAGATAGCCATATAAAAAATACTCAATATATATGTATAAATAACAATAAAATAGAATAAAATAATATAAAATGATAAAGAAATCATACCTCAAAATCAATGAATCACTCCTTTTTCTCAGACAGAGAGAGAACTTTACCAAGCAAGTGTCTTCACTCTGGCTTATATTGTGCTAGAAGAAATTTAGTGGGTCACAATTACCCCAGTATTACAATTGTTCGCAGTCTTCCCTGTTGAGGGAACAAGTTTGAGGCTTGGTCAAAAGAAGTCCATTCACCCATACGAAAGTAACCTAAGACAAAACAATACAGCAAAACCAGTCACTTAATAACTGAAATGACTTTTGAAATTCTCTCAAGCGCAAAGAACTGAGTCTACCTGCTCATGCATGAAAGCTGTGATTATTATTACTCCCCATCCTCAACATAGTTCTGTGAAGATGTGAGGGAGCTTTTCACACTTTTACACAATGCAGCTCCTGAAATAATAGACAAGATAAATGATGCTCAGGATTCTACCACAGTGGCAGGATCTTTTGTTTTGTGCTGTCTTGCCAAAACCTTTATAAGAGAGAAACACATTTAGATTCCATAGTCCTTATTATTTTATACCGCAGAGTATTAAACAAGCTGTATCCCTAAAAGAATGCCAATGATTCAAAGTTAAAAAGAATAAAGTATAACGTTAGTCAGGGGAAAGTTTCATCTCTTCATGAACTAGCGACTTGAAAAGTAAGCATAGCTGGAGGCTTAAATCACAGAATATTTTTTCCTCACACTTGCATGACATTGGTTACATGCCTGACATGAGCAGTCCAGGAATGATTTGTGCACCCTGCAGTAACTTTACTGGTATGGGCAGAGCAACTAGAAGAGCAGTGCACTCAACAATAAATGTGATGTTATGCAGTCAGAGGACATCCGTATACAGTGCAACTATTGTAATCGTCCTTGAATTTGATCGTTTGAACAATGTTCCCAAAGTGCTGATACAGGCCAACAAGACTGGGAATCTCGTTTCTTCTGATAATGATTTTCTCAATTCTGTTTTTTTTTTCTTCTTCTTCTTGCAGTTCTGAGAAAAAATTCCAATAGAGGCCTATAATTGTAAGAACTGCGAGATATAAACTTGCAATTGTGAGAATGAAAGTCAGAAATGTGAAATAAAAAGTTACCTTTTTTATTTCCAATGACCTTTTTTCTGTGGCAGAAACAAAAGCTCAGAATTCATTAAAAAAAGAAAAGTCAGAACTGAGAGAACTCAGTTTATATCTCGCAATTCTGATTTATTTATTTATTTTTTCAGAATTGTGAGTTTATAACTCTCAGTTGCCAATCGACAGTCATTATGTTCGAGTGAGTCATTGAATCATTCAACTGATTTGTTCAATTCAACTGATTCATTCAAAACGCTGAATCATTGCAGGAACGCAACACTTTACAACAAGATCCCATAAGTTAACATTAGTTAATGCATTAACGAACATTCATTAACCATGCACTTTCATTTGTCTTTGCTAATGTTAGTTAATAAAAATAGTTAGTTGAAACTGTTCATCATTAGTTCAGGTCAGCTCAGGTCCATTAAATAACATTAACAGATATAACCTTTCATTTTATTAATATATTAGTAAAAGTTGACATTAACATTAAGATTAATAAATGCGTTAGAAGTACACTGAAAAAAAATGATTCATAGAATTTACTAAATAGAATTTTACCTTTTTTTAAGGTAAGTAGTTGCAATCAATTTATTTTAGCTATTTAAATAAACTAATTTAGTTGACTAACTTTCAACATTTTTTTTATTTAAATGTAGCTAATTTAAATTGTTTGCAACCACTTACCTTAAAAAATGTAGTATACATTTTTTCAGTGTATTTTTTATTGTTCATCTTAACTAATGCAGTTAACTAGTGTTAACAAAAGGAACCTTACTGTATTTCTAATGTAATCATAGTAATGGGATTTTATTATTATTATTTTATTATTATCTTAACAAAAAAATGTAATTATTTTCGTGGTGGACATCAAGGCCAGCTAGTTTGAAGTATTTGATTTATATCTTCAATTAATCTCGAGATCCAAGAATGACCTTTAAGATGTATCAAACCGTGACAAATGGGGTCGTTAGAGATAACCTTCTCTTAAACATTGCATTTTGACTGGTTGATGTGGTTGGAGAAATACATTTCAGATATTATTCATTGTAGAAATGCTGTTTGGCAAACAAAAAGAGTCATAATTACATTTTCAACTGTAAAATTCCAAGTCAAGAAAGACTGAAGTTGAAGTCAAATAATATTAGTTTCAGAGACTTATAAGGATTCTGCCTTGAGTAAATAATGCAATAAATACAGAGATAAACAAGAATGATATTACTATTTTTGATTATCAAGGTGGCATTTTGATGACATTTTCACTTTTGATTAGTAGCTGGAGTCACGGCAAGCAAGATGTAATTAATGCATAATGAGAGTATTTTAAAGTGTATTCAGACCGCTAATATGTTCATCAAAAGGTTTCATTTCTGTAAACAGAGATGGTCTACAGGAGGAAGATCACGGGATGAATTTAGTTATGCAAGCAAAAGATCCACCACACTGACAGTTATTGTTCTGCCAAAATGAAAAAGAAAATTTTATCCTGCGTTATGCTCAATTGGCATCATCAAAGAGAGTGACAGTGGATGCCAACAGGATATTGCCCAGCAGTACAAACACAGTTGGTCACAGTTGGAGTCCTTGCAGTTCTTTGATTTTAACATAAAAACTTCCAAAGTACACTGAAACGTAGTGCCTGCAAAGTAAAAACTTGGAAGACTTTTCATTTTTAAAAGTAAAAAAAGAGTATGTTATTTTTTAATCATTAGTATTATTATTTTTTTTTTGATGAATTAGCTTATCTCTAGCTCAACTTATTTGAATACAATAAAAGCTACAATATGTGTGTGAAAAATACTGAAAACGACACTGTCAGTTCCCTTTTCTAAATTACGACACATGCCCAGGGGAATTTTTCCAATGAAAATAGACTGTGTTTCACTGAAAGAACCACTTCAAGAGTCTGACCTTCATATGCCAGACTGGAAGTTAATTTTACATCTCATTTCAAGCCAGTGATCAGGGAGGCTGACTTTCCCCTGCAGATAGTGCTGCGGAAGACTGGGATTTTCAAAGCAGGTTTTAATCTGCCTGACCCTCTCACATGGAAAGGTAGACTACCCACAGTGCACATAGACCTAGAACAGCTTTATCAGAGCTCAATGTAAATGCAATTTACATTCATTGCCTTGAGTTGAATGTCCATAGTAATACAACACTGAAACAATGAGTATAAGGTCTTGGTGCAGCAATCAGACATTCCGTATGCTTATGTTAAAATGCACTCTTATTTTTGTAATATTATTTTTTTACTTTTTTGTTTATTTTTTTAAACTAGATTTGGTCTTTTGATGTCAAATGTCTCTAAAATTCTGTTGTATTATTTACATTAATTTTAGTCAGTTTTACTAAATAACAGTGTAAAATTAAAATAAATTATATAACTATATATATATATATATATATATATATATATATATAGCTATAATAGTATAGCTTAGCAAGTTGTAACAGAAAGAGTGTATTCACAACATGTCGACTTTCACATTCTGACTAGAACTTAACTAGTTGAAGTTTACTAGTGTGTTTGCATCATTTTGTGCAGATAGTTCACATAAAAATAAATTATTTGATTAATTTTTAATTATAAATGTATTGACCCTAATGTTGTTCCAAACCTGTTTGAGTTACTTTCTTCTGCTGAACACAAAACAAGATGGAAAAAAGTACTATGGAAGTCAATGGCCACCAGCAACTGGTTGGTTGACCACAATCTTCAAAATATCTTCTCTATATATGTGATTAATCTTATGTGTACACGATACATTTGAGTGAATGAATTAACTAGCTAGCAAAACATTTCAGTTTACCATTGTTCCTTCACTATATTCAGCGAATTTACAGTGTTATTTTTCACTTTTTTTTCACCAACATAGTTTTAATTAAAATCATTTAATTATCATGATGTTATGCATTTTTGTCTTGAATTTAGTCAATAAAATAAAAACAATGTTAACACTTTACTTAAAGCCTTTATGTGTAATGCATTAATTATGCTTTGTAATGCACCTCATAATGCATTGTACAATCTCATGAATAATTGTAACCACAGTTAATACATTATAACACTTATCAATTCGTTACACTATGCATTTTAAATTCGGTTCTAATTATTTACGACAAGATATTATGTATTACAATGCACGTTATAAATAATTATAATGCATTTTACCTTTTAATAGCCCTTTATAATGCATTATACATAAAGGCTTTAAGTAAAGTGATGCCGAATTTCTTTTCTATTCTATCATTTACTGTATATTAAAAAAAGTGTATTCATGAATAATTGTAACCACAGTTAATACATTAAAACACTTAGCAATTCATTTGGTACACTATGCAATTTAAATTTAGTTATTATTATTTACGACAAGATATAATGTATTACAACGCACATTATGAATAATTATAATGCATTATACCCTTCAATAACCCTTTATAATGGATTATACATAAAGGCTTAAAGTGAAGTGTTACCAAAAAATCTTTATTAATGAACATTTTCATCAGTAATTTTGTTGACAAAAGAGTCATTTCAATCCACGTGATGAGGAATTTTGCGTGAGGGTGCAAAGTTTTCCAACGCAGATTTCAAAATGGGTTCAAGTTGGTCACTCGGATTCGATGTTGGCCAACAGAAAACTTTTTGCCAGTGAAATTTCCCTAATGCGATTACACCCTTAGAATGAATTTTCACCTTCTGCTAAAAACTTTGGCTCTCTGTGAATAGGGAGGAGGAAGCTATTTAAAGAGGCCATGTCACACGTTTTGCAAAGATCAATATATTCATATGAATGTGGTAACCTTCTCACATTCAAAGACAAGAAGGACTGCCCTCCGGCAGTCGAATACTCTCAAAGATCTTTTGTGTGGCCTGATCATTTCAGAATACCTAATTCAGATCGATAGACTTCATTGGTCCAAAGAAAAAAAATGAAGTAGCTCTCCGTGCAAGACCATATCTCTGATTAGTAGTTTGCTTCCCTCTGTATACAGAGATACCCCGCGTCCAAGCCAGAGCTCACACTGCAAGCATTTTTAGCGGTAGCTGTCAAGGGTCTCATTAAAACAGGAAATAAAATACATCTGAGAGCTGTGAGTAGTTCAGGAAATGACCAGCAATATCTAGACTCTTCCTTTCTCGCTCCTGTGGCTGGCAAATAAACCCTAGGAGAAGGCAGGAAGCAACTTATTCAGTCTGGAATTGGCTAGATTGTGAAATTCAGCAGAAGATAATGAGAAGTGATGGGGCAAGGCAGATAGGCCAGATAAAAGGCCTCCAGGCATTCTGAACGCCGTTTAAAGGTGGGCACATTGACGATTCGCACCTCACGTTCAGGAGAACTCTTTATCCACACATGTTGTTTTTGTCCGCTTCTCCTGCCACATAAGCATGAGCTTTTATTTGTAGTGCCTGACAATTTCAGCGAGCCACTGTGGAGCAGAAGCAATGGAGGCGAACATGTTTGTGTGAGGAGAAATGCTATTCAATTCCAGTGGGGTCCCTGTGGTAAGGGCCCAATATCTGCAGACACACAAGCAGAGCATAAGTAAACAGCATATAGTGCTATAGTTGAAGAGCCGGTTGGAGTCCATTTCATCTTCGCTGAGCCAGTTCAGGAGATGCACTGAAGTTTACTTGCCAATTTAAATGTACGCTGGTGTTTCCATGTGGCAAATTCAGTTTACCACCTAAACTGATTGCCTTACTTTGGCTTCATTTAAATGCAGCTGATGCATTTCAACCAGGTTTTCTCTTCCCTCTGCAGAGGGGCCTCGGCGTCTTCGAAGATTCAGAGATACTCGTAGATGACAAAGACAGTCATGTGCCCTCTGGGACGGTTTTTGAATGTTTCGTATTCAACATGCTTTCTGTGATCATACCTTGCTCGTGTGAAAACAAGAGCCAGGGATAAGGCTTGATTTGGTGCTTTTATTCTCCTGCTGTAGTACTAATTCTTTTTTCAACGCGCGGATTGCTGCTTGCATTATAATAAGGCCTGATGTTTCCCCTTCAATTCGTAGCCAACTCTCAGCTGACATGACTGCACTTGTATCGTTTTTAGAGTACCATCTGACGTCTCCTCTGTGAATTAGTGTTATTTATCTCAGCCGCATTCACAGGTTCACGGATAACGTGACAACAAAGGTGCCGTGTTAACCTGGGCCGTTATGCATTCAAGACAACAAATTTACCAGTGTCTTATTATGACAGAATCAGGATCAAATCGTTAAACTTTTCAAGCCGCTCACTGTCTTCTCCAATAATAGCGCAAAATTCTCCAAAGCCCACATCACCTTCGGTTAGAGCTCCTTTTAATATATCGCATATAATGACCGCAGGGAATTACAAAGAACTGCTAAATTACCTATTCCGTTATCATAAAGTTATAACCTAAACCTCTCAGCCAGGTGATTACTGCTAGAGCTCGGCCGACTTACTTCTCTGAATACTGATGATATTCTACGATATTCAAAATATTATAAATATTTAAAACCACCATCTTGAGGATCATGAATATTAAACCGCTAGATGTTGTATACTTCATATTGCGCATCTCAATATATAGGTTGTGATTCTATGATATGGGACATTTATTAAACAAAGTACTGTAATCCCAAGAGATTTCGGCTTGCCAGTCAATGATAGCACGCGTCTGGGAATTGTTAAAAGGAAGAGAAGAAGGCAGTGGATCGTGAAATTCATTATTCTACTGATTTAAGTTAAAATGATGTGGAAAAACATTTCGCTCCTGGTGTATGTACGTGAAAAGGAAAGGGGTCTCCTTTCGGTTTGATCATTCATGTGTGCAAATGTTCCTATTTCTGTTCCAAATGATCAAAAGTTCTCATTCAACTAGCACACAGAGGTCCATCAATCATGTACATACTAAAAAAATAGCACAGAGGATTCACAAGGGCAAACGGCAAATAGTTTTATTCACATTGCATTATTTAACTCTTTATTAATTTTCATGGAGAATTCCAAATTAGCATTACATTTTAACTTGAGATAAACAGAGATACTGTCGTAAAATCTATTTTAGGAAAGGCTGCTTGTAGCACATCATTAGATATTCGAATATGAACTCTACATCTTTTCCCGTTATGACTTCCATTTTGCAAATCAGACTGTATTCAATATATATCCGCTTAGAGAACAACTTTCCAGCCATAAAATAGATATTTTTTGGCTGAGGTTATGATCAACACCCTCATTTCCCCCTTCTACTTCATCAAAGCAATGACCTGGAAATATGTCACCTTGTAGTGTCACCACGTTCAGTCATCTTTGGAGGCCACCTGCAGTTCGAATGTCTCATTTTCAGATTCTGCAGATTTGTAACACGGTGTCCCCACAAGTTTCCTTCTAAATGACATTCGGCAAATACTTGAAAATTACTTGCGACGTTTCATATGCGGTTTTATAAAGCAAATTCACACATCTTTACAGGGCTCTCTGGTACAGTTCAGGGAAGTTAGCAGAAAATAAATGTGTGCCCATTTATCATTTGTCAGACTGCCATCTCCTGATCTCAGCCCTTCTGTGAAAAGCGTGTGGAAGGTGAAATTAAATTGACGACAGACGGAATTCAACCTTTAAAAATGTTTGAGACGTGATAATGCTCTCTAAACCTTGTGCTATGCTGAAAATCAGCACCTAATTTTGTGTTTCTGGTCAAAAATGACCGACCTTTTAAAAATTGCTTTTAAATATCTTATTATGTTATATTATGGTCAAATCTCAGATTTAATCTTTTTTCAACTTTTTTCAATTTGCACAGTTATTGTATTTCTTTTTGGAACTCCTTGGCTTTTGAGTGAACACACACACACACACACACACACACACACACACACACATTATTAGTGGATAATTTTAGCAATGTTCACTCAAAAACTGAGGTGAATAAGCTCAGACCAAATGCCTATGATGGCAATATGATCAATCAGTTCTAAAAATAAATACTAAACCAATTCTAATTGAAAGAAAGAAGTTGATAAAAAAACATTTAATCCAATATTTGGTAATAATAAAGCATAACGAGAAATGTAGAAGCAATATTTTGTAGGCCAGTCATTTTTGACAGGGAGCACCACAATGTGAGCAAAAAAAAACTTTCTTTTTGGAAAGTTGTTACACAGTGAGCAAAGTCAGTATATTTTAATCCATTGTGATAATATTAACTAGCATTTTCATGAAAAAGATAATAAACTTTAAATGAAAATATTACATAAGTAAATAAATAAAAACAGTGGATGCAACAGTAAAGCGTACGGTACAGAAATGATTGATCTTGCAGCCAGAAGACAACCTCCCCACATCCTTGACACTCAACTCTCCCTGAAATTAAGGCACATCAGAAACGAGGCACCTTTTGATATGCCTACTGTTGAGGGAGTGAGCTGTGCTGAACAGATGGAGAGAGCAGCAGGGGTCTGGGTGGACCCACATTCCTATAGAGATTCCCCTGGACAGAGAGTGGAAAGTGACTGTGGTAATTAATCCATCTTCCTCGTTTCCCTCTCTCTCTCTCTTTCATCCCCTATAACAGGACGGGGTCACGGTAGGGCAGCAGTGTTTTTCTGCTATTTTGAATCTACCTTTTTCAGCCGGAAAGAAGTGGCAGAGGTTGGTTTAATTGGAGGCTGGTGTGATGCTAATCCCTTATGTTATAAAAATACAGGATTCATTGCGGCCTCCAGTTTAAGAATATAAAGACTGTAAAGACAGACAGACAGACAGACAGATGGATGGATGGATGGATGGACAGATGGATAGATAGATAGATAGTGAGCACAATATGTATGTAATCCTTCACCTTTCGTTCACTGACCCAGTTTTCTATGCTATGCTCATTTATAATGGACAGCCATTCATGTCCATTCCTGGCCTTAGGGCAAAGTAAGACAGAAATAAGGACAGTTTGTGATATGTTTTAAAATAGAGAGTTTATAGTGAATTATATTTTAATAAATCAGAAACCCAAGAGATGTATTTTGATGTTGACTGCTAGGAACCATGGAATATACAGCCTATTTCCTTTTTAAGACTTCATTTGAAATGTGATAAAGTGTCATTTTAACACGGTATATCTTTCATTATAGAACAGTTACTGAATGTGGTTCTCAGCTTTGGGGTAAAAATATATGAGGTAAAATCCAAGCTATAGCATCTTGTTCATTGAACTATATAAAAAAAAAATCATAATTTCAACAATAGGACCTATGATAAAAACTTGTTAATTGGTCAATGGGGTGTTATCTTAATCTATAATGAAAAACTGTAATAGATCTAAAAAGACATTTGATGTAATTTAACAGCAAAATACTATTAAATGTTTCTTCACTGATAGTAAAAAAGAACAAAAAATTGACATTCAGTAAATTGACATTCCCTGACACTTGTTGGAAAAGCTACTTGTGACGAACTTTGATCATATGGCTTTATTTTTTGATTTTTTTAGGTGGTTTTCAGTATAGTATTTTAGGATTTTAAAAAGTTTTTAGTAATTTACATTTACGTTTAGTCATTTAGCAGACGCTTTTATCCAAAGTGACTTACAAATGAGGACAATAGACACAATCAAAACCAACAAAAGAGCAATAATATGTAAGTGCTGTGACAAGTCTTGGTTAATCTAACAAATACACGTAGCAAGGTTTTTTTTTTAATAATAAATCAAATAAAAAAAGAAAACAAGTAGAATAGAAAAAGAATAAAGAATGCTAGTGTTAGAGGGTTCTTTAATAAACAAAAAGAAAACAAGTAGATAAAATAGAAATAGAATAAGTGCTAGTGTTAGAGGGTCAAGTGTAGATGGAAGAGATGTGTTTTAGGCGTTTCTTGAAGATGGCTAAGGACTCAGCTGCTCGTATTGAGTTGGGCAGAGCATTCCACCAGGAGGGAACAGTTAAGGTAAAAGTCTGTGGATGTGATTTTGTGCCTCTTTGGGATGGCACTACAATGCGCTATTGGTATTACAATGCTATTTGGTATATTACCATTATTTCAGTTAATTATATGTTTTTACTGTAAATTTGATTTCCATTTCTAAAACTTAAAATGCCACTACCAGATTTTTTTATTGTTAAGCTCTGGCAACCTACTGCCATTTTTTTTTTCTTGCACTGTGCAATAGTGATTAATAGGCTAGTGATTCATTTTAATAATGATATATAACAAGTACATAGAATGTCTGCTAAACATTAATATGCAAATGCCTATAACTGAAAGTAGTCCTTGTAACTGACAGTGACTTATTTCCATTCCCAGAAAATATCTGCCTCTTCCTCCCCCTTTCTAGCTCTTGAAAACAAAGTATAAAATGAACTGTGAAACATGGCTTCAGAAAGACATAGAGTGATTCTGAGGGTTAGTCTCTGAGGAACTCTGGAGTGATTCATAAATTGGAATCAAATTGGTTTAAACTGGGATTTCGTTTATTTCCTTGGTTCGGTTTCTTTCCCATACTCCAGGTTTAATTACTGTTGGCCCACAGTCTCTTAATATAAAATAATACTAGAAATGAATTCATTACAGGTCAGGAATATCCGACAGTCACAAGTAATACAGAAAGACACATTTTACCCAGTTCAATCGTTTTTGTCAAGACTCATTCCGCTCTTGAGTGAAGAGCAGGTCTGGGAAGATGACTACTTTGATTTTTGTCTCATTTCAGCTTTCATTGTTTCCCACAGGGCAAGAGATAAAGGCTTTTCCCAAAAGACTGCTGCTGTAGACGCAGTTATTTTTCTGGAGGAGGCCCTTGAACACAGGACTGACCTAAGCATTGAGTTTTGAGCTTGACTGCATTGATGTAATGGGGTAAAGTGTCTTTGTCAGTTGTTATAGATAGTTGTAATGCCTTTTCCTTTGTGAGTCACAGAAAAAACACCCAGGCAAATGAGCCGGAGGGGTTCCTTGGATGTGCCGGCCGCATATTTAGTTTTCTCAGACATATCTCACCTGCTGTGAACAACACACATTTGAATTCCACTGACCAAAATGAGGTCCACATAGTGAGAATGATAACAGGCACAATTAGGAAATGTGAGTGCATATACTGTTTTCCTTTCTTTCTCTTTTTTTTGTACTTTCAGCCTATTACTTATAGCAGTAACAAAGTTTACTTGAAGCAGCGCCATATTTAATTTTTGACAGGAATGAAACTTTCAGTAGACAAAAACTCCATAAAACTGTTTAAAAATTGTGAGTTGCATAATATACAGTATGAGTTGCAATCGTAAAATGTAAAATAGCGTTCAGGGCTGGACTGGGGTTAAAATTTGGCCCTGGACAAATCGAGCCCATCTGGCCTACAAATTCCCCCTTAAATGTTTTGATGGGTCATAGGGCCTTCAATTGGAGTAAATAAATGAATAAATAAAGCAGGACAGAAACGAAATGCAACAAACTTAATAATGCATTTTTGTCACATAGAAAAGCACTTGACAGTAAAGCATTGATTTTGAGATAGACTGCTGGAAAGTTACTGCTAATTAATTCTCTCATCATTTCCTCACCCTCGTGTCGTTTCTTCTGTTGAACACAAAAGAAGATTTTGTAGAATGTTACCAAACCATTTTGGTTAACCTTGATTTCTACTGTATGGACAAAAATGTCTTGAATTTCTCAAATTATGTTCCACAGAAGAAAGAATTTCATTACAGGTTTGGAATGACATGATGTTGAGTAAATGATGACAATTTTCATTTTTGGGTGAATCTACCTTTAAGAACTTTATTATTTGTAAATAATAAGCACCTAATTTATACAAGACACTGATATTTACCTTTAATCAGGCTCTTGTTGAATTAACATTTTACTTCAATTAAAATTCATTAGAACTAAACAGGTAACACTTTAGAATAATGGTCCGTTGTTAACAAGTAACTATGCAGGAAGTAATAGGTAGTACTACATTAACACTTAACTTAATACTATTAACTAACAGAGAAGCGAGATTAACTAAGCATTAAGTAGTAGCAAATTTAGGACAAAGGTAGTTCCTTATTAGATATTTGATAATTACTAAAAAAATATATCCTCATTGAGAACTACTTGCGAACTATGACCAGTTGGTCCAGATCACTAGTAGTTCCTGCATGCTGACAAGGTAACGCTTGAGTAATTAGTGAGAGGCTAATGTATTTAGTATTGGATGGTGGTCACAAGAAGTAAAACCATGGTCCTCATTACCATGGTTAGATGGTTTTTAAAATAAAAAATAAGTAATAATAAACTATACAATTTGTAGTTAAAAAAACTAAACATGAAGAAACTACAAAACAACTTCTATGAAATTAAAATATTCGCCAATATGTAATAACAGTAACATTTATAATAAATAAATTTCTGCCAACACATAGGCTATTTGTACAGTGTTAATAACTTCAAGTTAAATTACTATGGTGCTGAATGGACAATATTGGCGTTTTCCAATATAGCCTACCTCATTGCCGTGGCTGTTTTCAGCCAACATCACTACAGAACATTTAATGTTGTCATCTCACACGACTGTATAACAATTCTGTCGCATTCATGCACAGAATTACTCCCCAGATACTTGCTGAAGTAACTCCTATAAAACGCTCCTACCAAATGCAATCAAAATGAAAGAAATACGGGGCCTTTGGAAGCGTCAAAAATGTGATTTAAACACTCTTTTTTCTTCCTAGGAGAGTTAGTTTCCTCCTTTGATATTCCTGTCCTTATTTGCCATAAAGCACATATTAAATTGGAATTTAATGATGAAATACTGTGTCACTGATCTAGTGGGGGTTCAGTAAGCATGGCAATGGACCGTTACGGAATATGCTTAAAGAAATCTATTATGACAGCATCATTTCGCATTATTATATCATCTCCGTAAACAGAGAGTCAATTGAAGTTGAAAATCGAGGGTGGTTTTTAGGTCATTGTGTATATATTCATTAATGTCATTTTGTGTCCTAGAACAAAGCTATTCATAGTTTAACAGCTGTATATCACTTTCTAGACTCCACATCGAGGATCAAGTGATGCAACCCCATTGTCAGACTGCAAGAAAAGAGGAAATGTCACTGATCATATATGGCTCTGTATTGAATTATTCAGCAGTGTAAAAATAGAATGTGTGAAACCTTCAATTCTGGGTGGAACTGCAAACCATCCGAAACAAAGCCCTGATGAGATACTGCCCCCTAAAGGACAGCCACGGCAATGCAGATTCTTCTATTATTAGGATGATTTTCTAATTAGGTCACAATGCTCATGTACAGTAAAAAACTTTTTCCCCCAGCAATATTGCTTTGGTATTAGAAAGGGAAATTAAATTACCTTTATATGTTTTTTAAATATCACAGTGGACTGCTGTGTAACTGGAGGACACAAAAACCAGAATAATATATTTTACAACCTAATTGGATAACAAATGATCTCTACAGTAATGTGCTGGCTAAAAGTTAAAGAGATTACGTAATACTTTATAATAAACTTCCATAATAACATTCTGTAGAAACATAACACAAAGTAGGCTAATGCTTAAAAGAACATAAGAGTTCCAATAATGACAAAAACCATTGAACATTAATGCAGGGATTTGCTTTAATATTAATATCCTAATGTACATTTAAAGCATTATAGGGGAGAAGGGCTATATTTAATATATATCTAAGGGACAGTATTTCACCCCCCTGCAAGACTGGGGATACATTGGTCTACAGTGTAACTGGCGGATAGAAAAAACATGAATAATATATTTTTACTACCTTATTGGGAAACAAATGTAGCTATAATCTCAACTGCACTGGCTAAAAATTAAAACATTACTGTAAAGACTTTCATATATATTCATATATTTTAATGTACAAGCATCAAAGGTAAGATGGACTAAATGTCAGTTAAATATAAGAAGTGACCACCTGCCCTGCTGTTGTGTTCTGATAACACTAAAAGGTAAGTGATACATAAATTTACTTGCAGAAATAAACCTACTTGGAAAATATTCACTTGAGTAAAAAGTGTGACAGCTAGCCCCAGAATCCACCACAATAATGTCTTATTAATACAGCATTATTAAGTAGGCCTGCTATCTGATTTCTTATAGAACATCTGATAGTACATGTAAAGAGTGCCATCTTAAGGCACAACAAAGCAAAGAACAGCAGTTTTGTCCTGCGAGTGCTGATTGGACTCTGTAGATTTTCCAAATGAATGTGAAGGTGTAAAAACACTGTCACTGACAAGCCTTCAAAATATTTCACAGAGCTGTGTAGTAGTTGATGGATGACATATTCCTGGAATTAACTTGTTTCATCTAGAAATTAACCAGCTATAAAAAGACTGCGTTGGAGATCCTGTTCCCATAACCTTTTCTGTCATTGTGTTGAGTAATCAATCATTCTGTTTCTCATCTCATTTTAATTACAAACTGATAACCATTTCTTCTCAGCAAATCATTTTTGGATACTGCTAATATTGTTCATATGAGGATTATGTCAGTCTCTCTATGACCAAATCCTCTTGATTATATTGTTACGGCTGATTTAGAATAATTCATTCCTGATAAGCCTCAATAAGGAAGGGTTACACTTTATTTAATGGGGCTTAATTAACCTTCAGTAACTCCTTGAAGACACAAACTAAATGGATTGAGCTCTCTAGTCCATCCTGCATGACAGTTGTTTGAGAGATTTTGACAAGTTTGTTTTGACAGGTGTGTTGATATACGTTTAGTTCAGAAGCTTTTAAGATATATTTCACCTGAAAATGAAAAATTCTGACATTTACTCACCCGTGTGTCGTTATTCCATTAAACACAAAAGAAGATGTTTTACTCTCTTACATTAAAACTAAAGTGGATGGTTGACTGGGGATGTCAAACTTCAAAAAGGTGACCCTAAAAATTGCTTTGTGGGGGAAAAGATTATTATTATTATTTTTTTCCCACTGAAACTCCTGCTTGACAGCCCTGTAAATATATAATAAATACCCATAAATACTAATAGTTCTATTGTTTTCAGTGAAAACAAATTCATACAAAACTGGCATTATCCTTTTTACATTTACAGATGCTTTCATCCAAAAGCAACCTATATTGCATTTCAAAATATATTTTATCATTTCATAAACCCTGTTTGTTAAAGGGTGTGTGCGTCCACCTGTCAGATTGCTAAAAACAGTATTAAAAGTCTGTGCATAACTCTACTGGGCAGTTAGTTGGGAATACAGGTTTTATTATTTAGAAATTAAAGGAGTGAGGAATTTTCAGTCTCTAGAGCTTGTGGCAATAGCCTCAGGCAGGTATTGTTTTGCACGCCGCGCCATATTTTCTGGCAAAGCACAAAGCATTCAACCTTTTTTATAGGCAACTGCAATTACATAAACATGCACCCATACACACACCCATTGTTATCTAATCGATGAAATCCCAAGCATCTTCAACTCAATTCAGTTTCTTTGATTGAACCAACACCACCAGTGCATTCAATAACATGCTACATTAAACTATACATGCATTTCTATAGTAGGCCCTAAACTTTGGAACAAGCTTCCATTCCATGTAAGATTACCCTCGTCACTAGATGTTTTCAAATCTTTTTTGAAAACATATTTTTCTATTCTTGTACAAGTTGTATAACAAACCATCCAGATTATTTCATTTATTAAATGGGTTTATATTTTTAAAAACAGACTATGATCATCTAAGAACATGAATGACCATGAAATCTCCATGTGAAGCTCACAACATAAAGGTTGTTTTCTTCTGGCACAATTCTAATGACTCAAAGGGAAATTCTAAGGCACAATGCACAAGCGGTTTTATATAATAAACTCTGAAAAGTGTGCGAAGATATTGTAGTACTGGCTTCTTTCAGGTTCGCACAACAGCAAAGAAGCATGATGAAAAGGTTTGTCTTTGAAGATTTCTGGTCTACTATAGTTATTCTATGTTAAAAGCGTTTTTTTAATAGCTATCGGGTATGTTTCAGAAAGCTTCATTAAGTCCAAAGGTGTGGTCACATTTATCATTGTTCGTTGAATGTTTGCGGAAACAACTGATTTCAATAGAAATCCACAAGATCAAGAACTTGGCACGGAGCAAAAGATTTCCCCATGCAGATTTCACAATGACTTCAAGTTGGTCGCATGGATTTGTGTCAATGACCAACAGAAAGCTGCTTGTTTTGAATGCAACTTCTGTGGAAGCACATCACTATACAATTGACAATGGACCTTTTTTGCCCCCCAAATTATCGTAATTTGATACAACTTAATACAAAGTAAAGAAAAAACTGAGCTAACTTCCAAAAATCATAGCACTCAAACTAATGTAACTCATGAACATTTGCAGTTCTTCTACATGTCGGGACACATTCTGACTTATTCATCATTGATGAGTTGTGAAATATTAATTATGACATGAGGTTTCTATAAAGATTACATCAAATAACTGTAGCTTTAGGGATTTTACCATACTAAACACTCATCTAGTTGCTCAGAGGGGTAAACTAATTTAAAACGGATACCAGGCCTGTTTACAACTGGCATATCATGGGTCTACATACAGAAACAAACCTAGCCAACTAAATTGGGATGGAGACAATGGTGGGCAGCTCTCCTATGGGTGGAGGGTTGTACTTTTCAACACGCATGAGTCGACGAAGAATGTCATCACGGTCTCTGGGCCAGGTGAAGATTTGTGTGCTCTGAAGCCATGAAGGTACGTGGCACTGACAGAAAGAAACAGACACAGAAATGTTGTAAACTAACAACGAGGCGTCATTACATCTGAACTGGATTTAAGTGGAATCCAATGGAGCAATCCTTTGGGTGATACTATAGTACTGTACAAACAATCACAAATGTCTATTGCTGTTATCATAACAGTTAATCGCGAATTAGTATTTTGGCTCCTTTTTTGACACAAACATCATGTTCGTTAAGCAATTGGGTTTATAAGTTGCAGTTTTACCTTCTTGGCACCGGGAAACAAGATGGGGATGAATCTGTAATTCCTGGCACCGTTCTGAATGAACTCGTTTTGTAACTAAAAGACAAAGCGCTCTTATGAGTCAACTGACAAAGAAAAATAAAGAAAAACCTAGATTCCGTTCCACCCAAGTTGTACCTGCTTGTGTATGTAGACAGTGTTGAGAGTTTCATCATTTTCCATGAAAAACGAGGCATTGGTCACAATCTCGTGGTACTTTGGACTAATGACTATGATGATCAGATAGTCTTTCTGTGCATAACAGAGCACAAACACACAAAATTAGACAACTGAATGGACATGAGGGAACAATTACTTCAGATACTCAGGAAAAAACAAAATCTACTGAAATTAGACATGCAAGGTTTATCGTTCTCAGTGCAATAGACAGTTTTCTTGTAAAAAAAATTAAATAAAAATTATGCCAGAAATATGTCCTCCCTCATTTAATCTCTTAATTAAAATGATATGTTTCAGGGTTACATGTTTTATTATTATTATTATTATTATTATTAAATGTTCTTTTCTTCCTCCTCCAAAAGCATAACATTTAAAGTTTTGTTGGATTGTTTCCTGCCATCATACTTTCATCAAATATCAGTCACATAAATAAATGATGTCCAAGCTCAAACTGGCTGTATGCATTTAGAAGCAAATATCATTGAGAACAAATAGGAAACACACTGCCTGTGTGACATTGCCACATTGAACCTGTTCACCCAAAAAGCAACCACCTGTGGTCATGAATTTGAAAGGGAATATGTGATAGCATGTTCAACTGTATGTCAGGGATCAATCCTTGCCATTTAAAAAAGTTTTTAAGGTTAAATGGTGACATTTTATCAGACATACAATGTCAATTAACCAAAAAATGTGAAATTTGTGACAGCTGAAGACATCCTCAACAATGGTGAGCACCTCAGAAAAGGTTGTATGTGTTGACGATAAACAGCGATGTTAGTTCTTCCACTGTTTGCAATTCAATAGTAAACATTGCTGTATAAATGCAACCATTGAACAAGTTTTCCCAGCTGCGCCTTGTTCTATTTAAGAGGCTACAGAGTTCACATGTCCTTGATGATATTAGGAATAACATTTCACTTTTTTAGAAGCCAAAGATACATGTGTAACCTTCATCAATGACACAGCAGTGAAAGTCTATTCAGGAAAACAAAAATAAATAAACGATTGCAGATGAAAAGTTGATTTACACCAAGAAGAAAAAAAACACTACAGTCATTCACACATATTACATTTAAAGCTCACTAATAATAAAAAATATATATATTTCACTTGTTTTAATGCACTGGTAGCCTAAAAGAAAGAATGCTACACCAGTCAGCAGATTGGAATAAATAAGATTTTTTTTTTAATGTTTTTTAATATTTTAATGTTTTTTTATTTGAGTATATCTTATGAATATGCGGAATATTTTCGAATATGCTATTCATTATAATTTGCTTACTTGTTGCTCAATAAACATTTCTTATTATTATCAATGTTAAAAACATTTTTGCTGCTTAATATTTTGTGGAAACCGTGATAAACTACTATTCAAAAGTCTGCGGTAAGTATGATTTTAAGAAAGAAAGAAAGAAATAAAAGAAATTAACATTTTTATTCAGCAAGGATGCATTAAATTAATCAAAAGTGACAGTAAAAACGTTTATAATGTTGCAAAAGATTTCTATTTCAAATAAATGCAGTTGAACCTTCTCTTCATAAAAGAATCCTATAAATGCATCGTTTTAACAAAAATATTAAGCAGCATTGTTCGTTTATGATAGTAATGAGAACCATTATTAAAACTGAGCACCATTTTTGAAAAAGTATATGAAACTGAAGACTGAAGTATTGGCCGAAAGATTTCAGCTTTGCCATCACAGGAATAAATTACATTTTAAAATACAAAATCACACATTCACTCCTTCTAAATACATTTTCCACTATTTTTCTAGTGTTTTTTTTGTGTTTGCAGAGACTGTTATTGTATATTTGTAATTAAATATTTATTTTTCACTCTGGTCTATTATTGTCATATCATCTCTTTCCAAAAAACCTGCTCCTAAATGCCATGTAAAACCAAAACAGTTTGAGCTGCTCTAGAGTTTTCAGTCATACAATCTTTTCCTGTAGGTGGTTCTTGGCCAGAATAATCTGCAACGTGGACTAGATCTTCTGTTGTGTAAGTCAAACTAGGAAAAACACACTCTCTGAAATACTAGCAGGCCTGGTTTCTACTTACTTCGCTGATGTATCTCTCCATGAAGTCGATCTTGCTTATGCTCTTGAACTGTTGTTCAAACATGTCAATCTGCGCAAAAAGAACAAAGAGACTGAACATGATCTCAGGTAGACCCCATATCAGGAGACAAGCATGGCTGCAAGGCAATGTCTGGTACAGGTTGCTTGTCTTACATGAGTGTAGAAACCGTTGTGTCTCAGTAGGGCGACAAAGTTGATGATCTCTTTGACATGTTTTTCACTGTCTGCTTCATATGTAACAAAGACCTTCCCTGCAATAATGAAAAGTGAAAAAGAACATAAAATTCCTTCCAGAAACATAACTCAAGATATTATATTATTATATATATATATTTTAAATACTGTATAATCTACTGTATTTTACAGTAGATTATACAGTAGATATAAACTTAATCTACTGTATATATAGCAGTTTTAGCACAAAGACTTTGTGATAAACACTTTAGAATCACATGACTTTGAAGAAGAAGAGATAACAAGAAGTTAACAAGAACTGCCATTTGCGTATTATAGTCTGATGTTACTGGCACATAGATCTTATTCAAATTTGACATTCTTTCAGTGTTACTCAACTATAGTATTTACACTTACTCTGCTCCAGGGATAGAGGGGCTGTGCTTGGGGTTAGTTTAGCTCGCGGGTGAGGAGAGGTGTGGCCACTGGAAGACATGAAAGCATTGCATAAAGACCTCAGACAGCTACGTTTTTTTGTATTAGTGAAAATCAGAAACCTATGAAATCATTTACAATACAATACAAGACTGGTTGTCCCATATTAATTGTACAGAAAAAACTCACATTACCTATATGTGAACTCTGAGGCTGATTGTCTGCTGTTTTCAGGGCCTGTTGGAGATGAAATGATGAAGTGAGTGAGATGTGAATCTGCACAGGGCTCGACATTAAGCCTTGACGAGCTTGTCCTTTGGACAAGTAAATCGGTCATTCACTTCCAAGTAAAAAAAGTTACGTCAAGAAAAAAAACGTTTTTTTTATAAATATAATAGCTTTTACTAACTTAAACATATTTGTGATATCATATGTTATAAATACAAAACAACATTTAGAAGTTTTACCACGGTACATTTGTTCAGTGAGTTCCTTGGTGTGTGCTGTTGCGCTCATTTGCTTTGATTTCTCCACGAGTCTCTCTCCCACACACTGCCAAGGCAGCGTGAGCCTCAACTGGCACAACCTTGTTATTGTCAAAACATTTCAATTTTTTGGTGCTTCCCTGGTTATTTTTTTGTTATTGCCCTTTTATTCAGGCTACTTGGGCATAAAAGCCTCTTTTACTTGTCCTTTCAAAAAATCCACTTGTCCCAGACAAGCTTTAATGTTGAGCCCTGCTGCATACACTCAAAAATGTTTTGTCAGGTAATTTACGATACAGTAACATCTCAATAAACTGATTTTATTTTTCAAACCAAAAATATTATTACATATACAGGTGCATCTCAATAAATTAGAATGTCGTGGAAAAGTTCATTTATTTCAGTAATTCAACTCAAATTGTGAAACTCGTGTATTAAATAAATTCAATGCACACAGACTGAAGTAGTTTAAGTCTTTGGTTCTTTTAATTGTGATGATTTTGGCTCACATTTAACAAAAACCCACCAACTCACTATCTCAACAAATTAGAATACTCCATAAGACCAATAAAAAAAAACATTTACGACATTCTAATTTATTGAGATGCACCTGTACAATTGAGAGAGTATTGCAAGGAAAGACATTGAAAACGCAGCTACTTATGTTTATACTGTACTTTACACAGAAATGCATTTTAATTAAAAACATTTCAGTACCGTTAACATTTGTCTAAACTATATTGTGGGTGGTCTGTGAATAAAATGTAGGTTTGAGCACCACACATAAACTGATGCAATGCTTAGTGGATTTGCTCCAAAGTGTAGTTCTGAGCATTATCTAATCCTTATATTTAGGGGTTTCATCTTCTAAGAAGGGTGCCACTTGTAAAATGGAAACTGGTTGCTTAATCTGACAGTATACTGGCAAAAATGTATTGCAATTTAATCTGGTTGGCACAGGCTGGATACATTTCCCGTAAGGTTGATAAAGACCACTGATAAAGAACTCAACACATACAGTATGAGGCAATTTTAATGACAATAGGCTTATGAAAGTTGGAATTATTCATAATGTGACTGACAAATTAACAAGTTCCATGTAAAAGAAAGAAACTGACTCACTTATGAGTCATTCATAATAGACATGGAATTTGAACAAAGAACCGAGACTTACGTGAAGGCCAACAGGGCATGTGGTAATGTGGCCTGTAATGAGAGCCCTGATCCATTTGATACACATCCACAGGGTATTGACTACAGCAGGGCGGCCCACGGGACATGCAGGGGTGCGGAGGCATGCAGTAGCTGTGAGGCGCATACGCAGTTGGGATAGAGCGCAGTGAATGCGGCTGTTCCAGACTTCCTTCTCCCAGACTGTGCCTGTCTGGAGAGCAAGAGTAGCTGGAATCCCCAGGATAACTGCAGTAATTTTCAGACACTAAGCAAGAGGGAAGGTTGCCACTGGGATATTCCACCGAACTGCTGCCTATGGAACTCGAGTGGAGCAGGTCCCTGTTGTGTGGCTCTAGGGTGCTCAGACATACTTCCGTCTGACTGGGAAAGGGCGTCTGGGGATTGTAACCGGAAGGTAGACCTAGCGGGGGCTGGTAAGGGCTGTAGCTGGTCTGTGTGGATCTGTAGTTGGTCTTTCTGTCTCTGCAGATATCCCTGAAGTCAGCCTGTGTGCTCAAAGAGGACTCATTTCCAGACATGCAACTGTCGGTGAGAGAGAGCTGGGAATCGGTGGAGTTTGAGCCACAGATGGAGTCCTCAGTAATGATTTTCTCCATAGTCTCGTCGTTCTCTTCTGGAAAGTTGAGGGATTGTAAACTGTAGTGGCCAAATGGAGAAATATACCTAGAAAATGAGGACAAAAATATAAAACACAAGAGTTCTTGAGCACTCTTACAGTATGTGGAAAAATTAACATTTGAAAATTAACACAATGACCAAAAAATATATCCCCCCCAAATAAATAAATAATGTAATACTGTAGCTAGCAGATTTCCTAATGTATAATGAAACAGCAGTTTCAGCCAAAACAAAAAAAAAACCTTCAAGGCATTTTAAAAACAACTGGTGCCAGATTAAGGCTGTAAACAGGGCAATAAATAAAGACAGCCCAGTGCCAGTGTGACTTTTGGGAAAGTACTGTGTTGCTGATATATTTATATTCCTGGAATATTTACATATGGTTTAATACCTTTGAAACATATCTTGTATTTTTATATTTTCATTGCACTGAAGTATCTGTAAGTTGACAGTGTATCTTGTTTTTCTGATCACTGTTAGATTAGAAACATTTGAAGTTCAATTGTCACACTAAATAGAAGAAATTCAAGACATTTCATGACAATGCAAATTTATTTATTTGTTTCAAACTAGGGGTGTAAATAGAATAAAATTATAGCAATTAATCTGATGATTGTCTTTTTAAGGTATTACTATAAAGAGAGAAAAAGCCCCAGAATAAAACAATTGACTACAGCAGGGCGGCCCACGGGACACGCAGGGTTGCGGAGGCATGCAGTAGCTGTGAGGCGCAAACGCAGTTGGGATCCAGACTTCCCTCTCCCAGACTGCGCCTGTCTGGAGAGCAAGAGTAGCTGGAATCGCCAGGTTAACTGCAGTAGCACTAGCAAGTAGCACTATTTCCAGACACTAAGCAAGAGGGAAGTTTGCCACTGGGGTATTCCACCGAACTGCTGCCTTCATTGCACTGAAGTATCTGTAAGTTGACAGTGTATCTTGTTTTTTCTGATCAGTTAGATTAGAAACATTTGAAATTCAACTGTCACACTAAATATGATTTCAAATATAAAACAAATGATAAAGAGAGAAAAAAACAGAATAAAACAATATTATCAATACCTATAAATGTGATAAAAATTCAAGTTAAAAAAAACCCTTTTTGTTTTATTGAGCCTTGTATTAAGCAACCTGCAAGCTCCAGAAGTGCGTGGGATTTTATTCTTTCTACAATTTTGTGTCACATGCACCGACCTGCTATCCAGAATGTGCAAGAGGTGTTTTTTTTGTTTTCAAAATTAACTTTAAAAAACATTTCTTTCTTTATCTAAGGGGTAAAATTGCACAATACAAGAATAGGAAACAATAATCATATGTTTAAAATATTACAGGGTCCAAAACTAACACTGGGAAGTCACCAAATGCAAGTAAAAACTGGTTTTGCCAAGCAAACGAAATTTGGCTTTCCGCAAACTGGCTTTGGAAAAAATAAATAAAATAAAAATAGAACATACACTATATAGACAGAAGTATAGGGACACCATACCATTACACCAACTGGGACTTTAATAACATTGCAATCTAAATACATAGACATTAATATATCTGCAATTGGGGGGGACCATCTACATAACAGCTTATATTCTTCTGGGAAGGCTTTCCACAAGATTTTGGAGTGTTTCCATTAAAGTTTTTGCCAATTCATCCCATTCACAGAGTATTTGTGAGGTCAAACACTGATGTGGGACGAGAAGGCCGGGCTCGGTGCGGGCCAGTCAAATACTTCCACACCAAACTCATCCAACCACTGAACTCTTCAACTATGAAATCATCATAGTGTTAGTGACTTTCGCACACCATGTGCCGCAGCACTCGGTGACTCTGTGGCTTTACAGTCTTCTGCTTGATGGCTGCGGTTTCTAAATGCTATTCTGAATTTAAAATAATACCACTTACAGCTGACCATCGAATAACTAGTAGGGATGAAATTTCACAAACTGATTTATCGCAACTTAAATTCACTGTTCTCTTCAGAATGACCAATTTTTATTTTCCACAAATGTTTGTAAATGCAGAATGGGTGCTTGATTTTAATACACGGGCAATGGGTCTGATTGAAACACATGAATACAATAATTAAGTTGTGTCCCAATATTGTCCATATAGAGTACCTTAATGACCATTTCTGTCATTATGAGATGTATATTTTACCTATATTGCAAGCACTGCGAAGAAGGCATCATTCTTGTGCCTAATACAAAAGAGCTGCAGCCATTCTATATCCCCAGTCAGCAATCTGTAATAAATTAATAAGATATGAACACAGGTAACCTTGAATGATGATCACCCTGTTAAATAAAACTGCATTTGAGAAAAACGAGCAACCTTCGGCTACTGAATACAGGAACCCACAATTATGCTAAGGGGATTTTTTTCTCTCTCTCTCTAGCTTTTTCTCTCAACTTACAGTATGAAATTCAGTGCACTTTACACATCAGCGGAAAACACCTTAATATGCAGTGGAAACCAAAATGAGACATGGGAAAATCACAGGTAATTAAGGCCGTCAATATCAAATGCACAAAAGAGGCAGAGAAGGTACTAATAGACCTAATGTCTTACATTAGCATAACACTGAACACTATATCATACATAATTTCTTCAGTGACTAGAACATAGAATCTACAGACACCGCTGAGTTACAAAGTTAAATCGTGTCATTCTCCTTTCTGAAAAGTTCAGTAGATGATTGATAGACGTTTAATTAAAACGCATAAATGAAAGCATTACATTCACACTCTTATAAAAAAAGTAAGCGTCAAATACTGTTGTTATCATAATGCATTAAATAGGACATTTTAGTAACATTTCTTATAATAATAATAATGATAATAATAATAAAAAGTTTTGGTTACACTATTTTAAAGTGTCCTTGTTGCAGTGTAATTACATTTAAGTACCGAGTAATAATAATAATAATGAACTTCATGTTCCTACAATATGGTTAGGATTTGTCTCAGGGTTCTTTGCATGTAATTATGCATAATTTATTGTTATTATAATAGTAAGTAACGTGTAACATGGACACTTTAAAATAAAGAGTTAACAAAGTTCTTAAGTAGTATTTTGTAAATATTTCGTTCAAAATAGCAACGTGTCACTGCCGCGGGTCTACATAACATTCAGTGTCTCACATTTCGCTCTACCTTAGCAACATATATTGCTATACAGGTAACACCTCCCAAAACTAAAATCTTATAAAAAAAAATTTTAAAGCTTAAATACAACATAACAAAGACAACACATAGACAAAATAAAACTCCCACTCAGCTCTCATATGACTTATTCGACAAATTAGACGCCAACGTTGTCCGAAACAAACTGCTCGCTGACGTGACATAAACCACATAAAACACGTACATACCTGATCAGCAAATATAGTCGCGTGAATTATTTAATTTCGATACCTCTAATATCCGTGTACAAAATCGCTGGACATTATAGAGCACACAAGCTGTGGCAGTCGAAGCACATACTGTTTTGGAAGTTAGTTTCTCAACACCTGCGTATTCACACCACAAACTCCGCCCACTTCCCAGAAAGCACATCCTCGACTCAGAGCGCTTGTTTATCTGCCTTCAACAATACAACTAGTGATGAACGAATTGTTCTTTTAAGCAGATTCTTTTTAATTATTCTGAAGAACCGATTCGCAAAGTGTTTGTAAATCACTTGACAGCAAAATAATTACTTTGATGGTAGAACATTGAGATGAGAACATTGGCAAGAATACTGACTATAAACAATATGATTAATAATTAACATTTATTAATCAACTAGCCTAATAATATATTAGTTACTATTACTGACAACAATGTTGTTACAATATTGTCTGAACAATAAAAACACCTATACAGATAAGCAACAATTTTACTAAAATGAAAGGTAAATTGCAGCACTAAGAACTTATTTTTAGGTCATATTGGGTCTTTGAACTGGAAGGACCAAATGAACAGGAGTTCTGCTAAAATGACAAACCATGAGGCAATAAAACAAAAACAATATTTACTCTAGGACTATATCAATGTGGTTAAAAACAAGGATAAACAACACAATGCATCACTTACTGTAGTTCGCTGGAGGTTACTTTTTTATTATTATAATTAAAAAGTGGTCAACAAGACTTTCCAGAAACATAAGTTATATCATAAGCATCTGATAACTTTCATATTATCTTAGACATCAGTGGTTTGGTTTTTAGTGCATTGCATTTCTCAGTAAAACTGACATCCGGGATCTGACAATGAACAGCTTTTACATCTTTATCTGGGATTTTGTAAAAAAAAAAAAAAAAATACGTAAAATAGATGTTTTTTTATTTTATTTGCTCAGTTACATATTACATCTTTTCTGCTGTTTTTAAACCACAGCACATGTAAAATCTTGTAGAAAAATGCCAAATAATGTAAAAGTTTTTCATTAACTCATTCTAACCATGCAGATAAGTGCATAAAGAAAGTAAATGTCGCTCTACCTTAGCAACATATATTGCTATACAGGTAACATCTCCCAAAACTAAAATCTTATAAAAAAAAATTTAAAAGCTTAAATACAACATAATAAAGACAACACATAGACAAAATAAAACTCCCACTCAGCTCTCATATGACTGACAAATTAGTGACAAATTAGACGCCAACGTTGTCCGAAACAAACTGCTCGCTGACGTGACATAAACCACATAAAACACGTACATACCTGATCAGCAGATATAGTCGCGTGAATTATTTAATTTCGATACCTCTAATATCCGTGTACAAAATCGCTGGACATTATAGAGCACACAAGCTGTGGCAGTCGAAGCACATACTGTTTTGGAAGTTAGTTTCTCAACACCTGCGTATTCACACCACAAACTCCGCCCACTTCCCAGAAAGCACATCCTCGACTCAGAGCGCTTGTTTATCTGCCTTCAACAATACAACTAGTGATGAACGAATTGTTCTTTTAAGCAGATTCTTTTTAATTATTCTGAAGAACCGATTCGCAAAGTGTTTGTAAATCACTTGACAGCAAAATAATTACTTTGATGGTAGAACATTGAGATGAGAACATTGGCAAGAATACTGACTATAAACAATATGATTAATAATTAACATTTATTAATCAACTAGCCTAATAATATATTAGTTACTATTACTGACAACAATGTTGTTACAATATTGTCTGAACAATAAAAACACCTATACAGATAAGCAACAATTTTACTAAAATGAAAGGTAAATTGCAGCACTAAGAACTTATTTTTAGGTCATATTGGGTCTTTGAACTGGAAGGACCAAATGAACAGGAGTTCTGCTAAAATGACAAACCATGAGGCAATAAAACAAAAACAATATTTACTCTAGGACTATATCAATGTGGTTAAAAACAAGGATAAACAACACAATGCATCACTTACTGTAGTTCGCTGGAGGTTACTTTTTTATTATTATAATTAAAAAGTGGTCAACAAGACTTTCCAGAAACATAAGTTATATCATAAGCATCTGATAACTTTCATATTATCTTAGACATCAGTGGTTTGGTTTTTAGTGCATTGCATTTCTCAGTAAAACTGACATCCGGGATCTGACAATGAACAGCTTTTACATCTTTATCTGGGATTTTGTAAAAAAAAAAAAAAAAAGTATGTAAAATAGATGTTTTTTTATTTTATTTGCTCAGTTACATATTACATCTTTTCTGCTGTTTTTAAACCACAGCACATGTAAAATCTTGTAGAAAAATGCCAAATAATGTAAAAGTTTTTCATTAACTCATTCTAACCATGCAGATAAGTGCATAAAGAAAGTAAATGCGTCTGTGTTTACTGCAAAATCTTTCCAGAGTGTGAAACCACAGCTGTTGTTGTTTCTCTTTAAATAGAAAGCAATGCTTCATTATTTGATCCATAGTATGACAAAAACCTCTTACCGTCATTTAGCCGTAACTGGATATACAAGGAGAGACCAGTTCATTTTAAACTCTAAATGGATACTAAATGTGATTGTGAATAAACCTAATGCAAACTGACTTGAAAGGAATGTAGGAGGAGCTTTGTCAAGTTAACCTAATTACATATTTAGACACACTGACTTTCATTTGATTAGCAAAGCAAGACTCCAACCACTTTTTCTTTACAAGCAGGGTCTGAGGGTACTGATGCAATAGATCTCTCAGTTCCTTAAAGAGAAGAAAAAAGAGAGCATATTGCTGTTAGTAAATTAATAAATGTAAGTATTAGGCAAATTAAAACCTCTTTAAAAAGTTAGTTTTGACTGTACTACCTGTGCATGGACAGGACTTTCCACCTCTCCTACAATATGAGTGACGTGTGAGCTCATGAGATCCTCTTCATCACCGTCATATGTGCAGAAACGTTAAGGTGTAAACTATTAGCTCACGCCAACATCAACAAGCTTTCTTATAAATGTGATGATAGACATGTTGTTTTAGTGTAGTAGTTTGTTGGCTTTGTTGAATGTGTGGGTAAAGATGGAACGTGAAAGGATATGTGATAAGGTATCGGGCGAGCTTCTTCTTCTCTGTAGCAGCCATGTTGTAGAAGTAGACATGAACACCTCTCATAAAGTCAGCCAACCCTGGTGCGTCCTGACCTTCATGTGATATAGTGGAGGGTTTTGGTGACTTTGTAAGGTCTTCACTGTGACTAAGGGCACTGGAGGAGTGTGGGGACCCAGATGGCGAGGATGCTGCTGGGTCTGAGGCCGAGTGTGAGGTTGATGGAGTAGATGTGCATGTGGTAGAAGAAACTGTAGAAGAGTGTGAAGTGGCTCGTTTATAATAGTAGCTGAAAAACAAGTCAAGGATAACAAAAGATGCTCATTGTTGTTTCTAAAGGCCCCAATGTTCTTCAAACGAAATCGAAAGCAAAATTAGGCTAAACAAAGTTTGTCTGGAGTTTGTTTAGGTAGTTCAAGACATTTTGCCAAAGCAAACTTTCCAGAAAGGTTTGCTCCGGCTAATTGCCACCTTCAAACTACCATTCGTCTGTGGAGATTACGTAACAAGTAGGCGTGCTGTGGTGCTTCTCCTTCCTTGGTGTGGACATTTTCTATGGTTAATTTCTTCAGTCCGTTGACGTCAGACGTCAATAAAATCATGATCTAACTGGAGCTGCTTCATAGTAAAACTGAAGTTGTAATTCTAATTGAAAGTGACACTGACATTGTTTTTCAAGTCAAATACTGTAAAGCTGCTTTGCTCTAAAGCAAACTATTATATTTAGTGCTATTTAAATAAATGTGACAAGATTTGATTGGAGTCGCTATTATTAGATGCTTTCTTAACTGCTGCTTTCTTTTTCTTTCCGTTTTTTCCTTTTTATTAAAAGGGAAGCGCGACTTTAGTTCATTGTTTTACTAGTATGCAGTTTTTGAGAAAAAATTAGTGCAAACTTTTCAGTTCTTCTCGGGTAGGATACATAAATGTGGAGATGCCTTTGGTGGCCAGGTGCTTGCGAATGAGTCGCTCTGTTCCATACCAGTTGAAGCCTTTAGTGGAGTGACCAATCCGAGGCAGATGGACACTTGCTATTGAAGAAAACACAGAAAATGTTAACTAAAGAGCCATTTACACTAAATGGCCATTTACACAGAACACATTTTTCGAAGCTGAAGTCTTGCGAGAGACACAAACACAATAGACAAACACGTCCTCCCAGTGCATGTTTACACAAAAAGCTGTCAAATATAAACACAGTCCTTGTGAAAGACCTTAAAAGCATAATGATCCATTTAAAAAGACAGCTGCTACATTACACACATTCTTATTTAGAAGCATCTTAAATCTGCAGACATGAGCAAAAACAAAATACAGCTGTACAGTCTAGATTAGGTAAGTTTCTGTTATGCCTAGGCCTTGGGAGTACGCTTTTCTAAGCGTTTTGAAATGAATCCACCTCTTGGAAACAATCCCATCAAATCTTTATGATACTTAAAAAGGGGTGTGCACTGAACTTAGGTTTTAGTACAGCAGGTTTGCAGCAAGGATGTGCATTTCATTGGCAGCTGTACCATCTGTTTTGACTGCATTAATAGATTTTCATATTATATTTCTTTTTTTTTAAATTTCCTTATAAGGTGACTAGAGAAAGCCACCTCATTGCAACCAACTAGTTTCACAAACAAGCGCTGGGTACCCTTCTTTTGTTTGGCATCTCTGTAGATCTTCTTGAGGCCCTCATCCAAGGCAGTGAGCCGAATGCCTGACAAATTGTTGGCATTATCCCTCTGCTGAGCAACTATAAGTGCCAGCTAGAGAAACAGGAGGCATAAAATTATTCAATAAATTAATTAAAAATAATTAACAGCAGTAGATTAAAGACATAAACAGCTTGCCGACTCACATAGTCTCTTCCACTGAGCCTCGACTGTTTGTCATCAATAGGAAAAAGCAGAACATTCCCCAGTTCCAAGTCTGCAACACACAATCACTTTGTCATTTATACATTTTGTTCACTGGATATTGAATTGTGCATGCTCGTTTCAGCCTATTTTTTATATTTAACTTACCTTTGAAGTCAACAAACACTCACTGAAAATTTATAAAATCTAATAATTTTATATCATTGTTAAATATAAACTACCAATCAAAAGTTTTTTTTTTTGACAAATGAATACTAATGCAAGGATGCATTAAATTGATCAAAATCTTTATCTTAAAAAGGGGTGTGCACTGAACTTAGGTTTTAGTACAGCAGGTTTGCAGCAAGGATGTGCATTTCATTGGCAGCTGTACCATCTGTTTTGACTGCATTAATAGATTTTCATATTATATTTCTTTTTTTTTTTTATTTCCTTATAAGGTGACTAGAGAAAGCCACCTCATTGCAACCAACTAGTTTCACAAACAAGCGCTGGGTACCCTTCTTTTGTTTGGCATCTCTGTAGATCTTCTTGAGGCCCTCATCCAAGGCAGTGAGCCGAATGCCTGACAAATTGTTGGCATTATCCCTCTGCTGAGCAACTATAAGTGCCAGCTAGAGAAACAGGAGGCATAAAATTATTCAATAAATTAATTAAAAATAATTAACAGCAGTAGATTAAAGACATAAACAGCTTGCCGACTCACATAGTCTCTTCCACTGAGCCTCGACTGTTTGTCATCAATAGGAAAAAGCAGAACATTCCCCAGTTCCAAGTCTGCAACACACAATCACTTTGTCATTTATACATTTTGTTCACTGGATATTGAATTGTGCATGCTCGTTTCAGCCTATTTTTTATATTTAACTTACCTTTGAAGTCAACAAACACTCACTGAAAATTTATAAAATCTAATAATTTTATATCATTGTTAAATATAAACTACCAATCAAAAGTTTTTTTTTTTGACAAATGAATACTAATGCAAGGATGCATTAAATTGATCAAAATTGACTGTAAAGACACTAATAATGTTACAAAAGATTTCCATTTCAAATACATGCGGTTCTTTTGAACAATAAAATTGAGTGTTTTAGTTAGTAACATATTTAGAGAATATAGTGTAGAATTGGAATTGTGCAATTGGTTTTGGTTAACCGAAAGCCATTCTAACTAAAATGTTACTACTAGCTTTATAGCTCTGATACCACAAACTTCGCGAAATCCCCAACATTTAAACATCACATTAATAGGTATTAAATCAATGCTGACAGTTTTATGAACAATTATCTTGCAGGCAGCCTAATGAGCTGTGAACCGGATACTGATTTCAGTGTGGAATGTTTGTTTTGACACAGCATGAGTTAGACCCGTCTCAGCAAACAGGAAAGGTTTGTCACCTTCCATGTCTCCAGCCAACTCGTACTGCTTCTTCGGCTCATCTGATCTGAGCTCCAGTGCGGTAAACAATCCTCCTCGGCCCCAGTATCCAGAGTCATCTACACAATAAACACACATACACAACAAATCATGCCAAATTAGCAGAAAGCTGAGATTGTTATAAAAAGGCCCCGTATTTGTTAACATATCATGCAGGATAATCAATATGTTAACAGTTGTCTTCTGACAGCGAGGCGTTTTAATAGAGACATACCAACACAGTGCACAATAATGGCATCCTCTCGATCAGCCTGAGGGTGAGTTACATCACCCAGCACATAGCGAATGGCTGTGTGATCCGAATCAGTGGAGCTCCAGCTGACGACATCATCATCATCTTCATCAGGCTCTATATCCTCACCCTCACTGTCGACTCGCGGCAAGCACAGCGATTTGTAGCCACATGATTCCCACCATGCCATCCTGCCATTGAAGGATACACATACAAACAAGGCTATAAAATAGACATCCACGGGAACATACAAATAAATATAGTATATACTGGCCAAAAATATGCAACAGAATGCCAGAAATAATTTTTTTTTTTACTTCTTCTTGTAATTTAGTTCTTCCTGTTGCTTTTTCCTTTCCTCCTGTAGCTTCGCCCTCTTTGCAGCAGCGTCTTGTCTCTTCTGACGTCTCTGTTCTAACTCTGATTCTGTAAGAGGTCTCTTCTTCCTCCCTGGGTCGATCAAGGGCCCAGACAGGGACATCTGATGAGCAGCAACAGACTTTTTTTTATTTTTATTAAATAAATACATGAATAAATACAAGAAATAAAAAGAAATACTAAAATATGAATTATTATCTATTTATCATGAAAGAAAAAAAATTACCAACTAGCAGTCTAAACAATTTAATTCACATTATACACCACCATTCAAAAGTCTGGGTTTGGTAAGACTTTTTTAATGTTTTTAAAAACAGGTCTCTTATGTTTACCAAGGCTGCATTTTTGGATCAATAAAACAGTAATGTTGTAAAATATTATTACAACATAAAATAACCGTTTTCGATTTTAATATATTTTAAAATGTAATTTATATACAAAATTTTCAACAGCAATTACTCCAGTCTTCAGTGTCACGCAATCCTTCAGAAATCATTCTAATATGCTGATTTGATGCTCAAGCAAGATTTATTATTATTATCAATGTTAAAAACAGTTGTGCTGCTTAATATTTTTGTGGAAACCCTGATACTTTTTCAGGATTCTTTGATGAAAAGAAAGTTAAAAAGAAAAGCATTTATTTTAAAATAGAATTGTTTGTAACAATCATTTACACTAAATAATTTCATCATTTACTGTCACTTTTGATCAATGTAATGTGTCCATGCTGAATAAAAGTACTAATAAAAAATAAAATAATGATAGTAGTAATAAATAATAGTAAAACTGAGATATACATAAATACATGTATGACCTAAATTTTTTGAATAGTAGTGTAACCTTTCAAATAAGTTACCCCGGCTTTATTACGAAGTGCACGGCCCTCCTTCCCAGCATCCTCTAGATCAGCTAACTGCTTCTCAAGTAACAGTTCAAAGGTCTTCTCATCCTCGGCACTGGGGTCTTTAGAGTAGTCCTTACCCTCGAAGTAGTACATGTGGTCTAGAAAGTCAGAAAAGACATTAACGGATCATCTAATTTTCAAGTGCCAGTTACAACAAGATTACTGAACAAAAGCTAAGTGTTGTACTTTGACCCTCCATGTCCTCATCTTCCTCTTCATCGCTCTCATTAAGCTTAACATGCTCTTCATCCGTTAGCCATCGGCCGTCTCGAGACTGCCCCAGGATCAGCCTTAGGTCTACGTCTTGAATGGAGCTCTCCTCTGATGACAGCAGCTTATCCACACCAAACTTCAGGATCTCACTCAACTAGATTGGTGGGGATGTAAGTGATAGCATACTGAGAAACTGTTAACATGTGCAGTTTCACAAGAAGGGAAACCACAAGTACACAGACAAAGATATGAACCAGGAAACAGGGCAAAGTCACAATGTGATGAGCTTAAGAGATAAGGACATGTGTCTCTCTCCACCTGAAGGCCAGAAGCTGCAGATTGAGCCTGGTCCAGCAGAGAAAAACGTCCCTCCTCAATCACTGTGTCTGTGAGACGTAGTTTAGACACAGCACGGGAATAGATGATCTCTTCTACAGTATCTCTACCGAGAAGCCGGATCACTTTAACAGGCCTGCGATCAAAAAGATAATTTATCTACATATACAAGCAGAGTGTCCTTAAACTGGGACATTTAATGCATGTTAATGCTGCTCTGTGCCATACAATGAAAGTATATGGTGATGGAACAACCTAAAATATGCATTTTGCCAGTGGAATACCTTGTTTGGCCAATCCTGTGGGCTCTGGCTGCAGCTTGTAGGTCATTCTGTGGGTTGAAATCACTGTTCACAAATATCACAGTATCTGCTGCTGTTAGGTTCATACCAACCCCTCCTAAAAATACAAAAAAGTTTGGGTATAGAAAGATTTTGAAAGAAGTCTCTTAAGCTCACCAAGGCTGCATTTATTTGATCAAAAATACAGCAAAACATAATATTGCAAAATATAATTACAACTTAAAATAACTGTTTTCTATTTTATATATTTTATTTATTCATGTGATGGCAAAGTTGGAAATAAATCAATAAAAAAAATCATGTTTTTTCATTGTGCATTCCAATGAATCTCAAACAAACTGCAGTAGGGTTATTTTGATTAGGTAAAAAATAACTAAAAAATACAGCTAACTAACACAATAAAAAAACATGATAACATAATAAAAAAAAAACATGATTTTTGAAGTTATCTGTTTTTGCAAATAAACTCTTCATATATATATATATATATATATATATAATGCTGATTTGATGCTCAAGCAAGATTTATTATTATTATCAATGTTAAAAACAGTTGTGCTGCTTAATATTTTTGTGGAAACCCTGATACTTTTTCAGGATTCTTTGATGAAAAGAAAGTTAAAAAGAAAAGCATTTATTTTAAAATAGAATTGTTTGTAACAATCATTTACACTAAATAATTTCATCATTTACTGTCACTTTTGATCAATGTAATGTGTCCATGCTGAATAAAAGTACTAATAAAAAATAAAATAATGATAGTAGTAATAAATAATAGTAAAACTGAGATATACATAAATACATGTATGACCTAAATTTTTTGAATAGTAGTGTAACCTTTCAAATAAGTTACCCCGGCTTTATTACGAAGTGCACGGCCCTCCTTCCCAGCATCCTCTAGATCAGCTAACTGCTTCTCAAGTAACAGTTCAAAGGTCTTCTCATCCTCGGCACTGGGGTCTTTAGAGTAGTCCTTACCCTCGAAGTAGTACATGTGGTCTAGAAAGTCAGAAAAGACATTAACGGATCATCTAATTTTCAAGTGCCAGTTACAACAAGATTACTGAACAAAAGCTAAGTGTTGTACTTTGACCCTCCATGTCCTCATCTTCCTCTTCATCGCTCTCATTAAGCTTAACATGCTCTTCATCCGTTAGCCATCGGCCGTCTCGAGACTGCCCCAGGATCAGCCTTAGGTCTACGTCTTGAATGGAGCTCTCCTCTGATGACAGCAGCTTATCCACACCAAACTTCAGGATCTCACTCAACTAGATTGGTGGGGATGTAAGTGATAGCATACTGAGAAACTGTTAACATGTGCAGTTTCACAAGAAGGGAAACCACAAGTACACAGACAAAGATATGAACCAGGAAACAGGGCAAAGTCACAATGTGATGAGCTTAAGAGATAAGGACATGTGTCTCTCTCCACCTGAAGGCCAGAAGCTGCAGATTGAGCCTGGTCCAGCAGAGAAAAACGTCCCTCCTCAATCACTGTGTCTGTGAGACGTAGTTTAGACACAGCACGGGAATAGATGATCTCTTCTACAGTATCTCTACCGAGAAGCCGGATCACTTTAACAGGCCTGCGATCAAAAAGATAATTTATCTACATATACAAGCAGAGTGTCCTTAAACTGGGACATTTAATGCATGTTAATGCTGCTCTGTGCCATACAATGAAAGCAAATGGTGACCAAGAACTGTCAAGTTCCAAAAAAGGACAAAAAATGGTCGAATGGTTCTAAGGACTGGGATTAGAAGTCACATGGATCACTTTTGTTGTACTTATTTTTTATATGCTTGACACTTCAAAACTAGATAGAACAACATAAAATTTTGCCAGTTGAATACCTTGTTTGGCCAATCCTGTGGGCTCTGGCTGCTGCTTGTAGGTCATTCTGTGGGTTGAAATCACTGTCCACAAATATCACCGTATCTGCTGCTGTTAGGTTCATGCCAACCCCTCCTAAAACAACAAAAATGTTTGGGTATAGAAAGTCTCTTATGCTCACCAAGTCTGCATTTATTTGATCAAAAATACAGCAAAACATAATATTGCAAAATATAATTACAACTTAAAATAACTGTTTTCTATTTTATATATTTTATTTATTCATGTGATGGCAAAGTTGGAAATAAATCAATAAAAAAAATCATGTTTTTTCATTGTGCATTCCAATGAATCTCAAACAAACTGCAGTAGGGTTATTTTGATTAGGTAAAAAATAACTAAAAAATACAGCTAACTAACACAATAAAAAAACATGATAACATAATAAAAAAAAAACATGATTTTTGAAGTTATCTGTTTTTGCAAATAAACTCTTCATATATATATATATATATATATATATA
>NW_015649998.1:2174615-2176857 GCF_001515625.1 Sinocyclocheilus rhinocerous
TACAGTACATATATAGATATATATATATATATATATATATATATATTCAAGATTCTTTGATGAAGAGAAAGGTAAAAAATAAAATAAGTAGTAAATGTCAGTGTAAAAATAAAATGTTGCATTGAAAGTGAAGCTGTAATTATAATCTGAACAGCTGTGAAAAAAAATGGCATAAGATAAACTGAATCTCTATATCACAGATTTTTGCACCGCCATCTCACACAGAGACACAGTTTTAATGCATGGCCTCAATATTTATGCATTATCTCTTGTCACGACTTTCAGTTTTCAATTACATGTGCAAAACATAATATTGCAAAATATAATTACAACTTAAAATAACTGTTTTCTATTTTATATATTTTATTTATTCATGTGATGGCAAAGTTGGAAATAAATCAATAAAAAAAATCATGTTTTTTCATTGTGCATTCCAATGAATCTCAAACAAACTGCAGTAGGGTTATTTTGATTAGGTAAAAAATAACTAAAAAATACAGCTAACTAACACAATAAAAAAACATGATAACATAATAAATAAAAACATGATTTTTGAAGTTATCTGTTTTTGCAAATAAACTCTTCATATATATATATATATATATATATATACAAGATTCTTTGATGAAGAGAAAGGTAAAAAATAAAATAAGTAGTAAATGTCAGTGTAAAAATAAAATGTTGCATTGAAAGTGAAGCTGTAATTATAATCTGAACAGCTGTGAAAAAAAATGGCATAAGATAAACTGAATCTCTATATCACAGATTTTTGCACCGCCATCTCACACAGAGACACAGTTTTAATGCATGGCCTCAATATTTATGCATTATCTCTTGTCACGACTTTCAGTTTTCAATTACATGTGTCTGTTTAAAAGATGCAGATAAGATTTGCATTAGACACATGAGGGCAATTTTGCAACCTGGAATGGTATTCAAATATAATACTCTAAAAAAATATAGTAACTAATAAAATGGATTTGCACTGCAGTTGATTATAGAGTGTGATGGTGTGAATTTCAGATTGACTTTCCCAGACTGTGAACTCACCAGCTTTGGTGCTGAGGAGGAATATAAAAACATCTTTGGAGCTGAAGTTTTTGATAGCTAGGTTACGTTCCTCTCCCCGGACTGAACCATCCAGACGCTCATAACTGTAACCTGCAGAGAAGTAGGAGGGCCCAATCAGAGCTGGCAGTTACACAGACGGTAGCACATTAACGCACATACTGCAACAAACACAGGATGTGATACTGAACCCACATCAACTGCTCTAGATCATTGGACTAGATTACTAGGAGAGCATGTAAGGTACGGTTACATAAATGTTCCAAATTGAGAACAAACAAACATATGTTTAAGAATACAAAACTAATAAAATGTCTTTTTAAAATGAAAGTCTTGGGTGGTAACACTAAGTGATTCGTGCTTTCACCTTCATTTCATCATTTAAAGTCTGTGTTGACATTTTTCTGGCTTGATTCCATTAAGATAAGAAAAGTAAGCTCTTTGGTGATCTGTCATGCACATCACCAGACCACAGTTTATAAGAAAAGGCGAAGGCTCTGACACAGTCAAAGTGTGTCTTAGTACCTCTGTACTCCAAGTAATCTTGCAGAATATCCAGCATCCTGGTCATTTGAGAAAACAGAAGAACACGATGGCCTCTGCAAACAGAGACAAAAACATCTATTTTATATCTCCAAATCAGTAAAATGCATTTAAAGCTACACTACGTAACATTTGGCCCTCTAGCCATTAACATATAAAACTGCAAATGTCTCGGGGAAGAACATTGCTTGGGTTGTGCTTTGGCTCTGTTTCTGTGCACGGATAAATGTGGTTCGAGGCACTGGTGTGAAACTCCTTACAACTGGACTTTTATCTGTGTACGGATATATGACATGACATATATGTGACCCTGGACCACAAAACCAGTAATAAGTGTCAATTTTCTGAAATTGAGATTTATACATCACATGAAAGCTGAATAAATAAGCTTTCCATTGATGTATTGTTTGTTAGGATATGACAATATTTGGCCGAGATACAACTATTTGAAAATCTGGAATCTGAGGGTGCAAAAAAAAAAAAAAATCAAAATACCGAGAAAATCGCCTTTAAAGTTGCCCAAATGAAGTTCTTAGCAATGTATATTACTAATCAAAATTTATGTTTTGATATATTTACAGTAGGAAATTTACAAAATATCTTCATGGAACATGATCTTTACTTAATATCC
>NW_015649998.1:2177252-2180718 GCF_001515625.1 Sinocyclocheilus rhinocerous
ATACAATGTTTTTTTGGCTATTGCTAAAAATATACCCAAGCGACTTAAGACTGGTTTTGTGGTGCAGGGTCACATGCTGTATATGCAACAACGTATGCAATTTCCTGCTAAATCTGTTCATACAGCAATATAAATCATTGTTATGGGCATAGGTTTATTATACTCTACTGGTCAAAAGTTTGGAATAATTTGGATTTTGAAAGAAGTCTTTTGTGGTTAACAAGGCAGTACTTAAAATGTTTCAATACTGATAACTGAAATTATTGATTAGAACCATTATATATATATATATACATCTCAAACGGTTCTGGTTCCACACCTTACATGGAAAAAGGTTCAGAATAAAGAAAATTCGTTTTTTTTTTGTTTTTTTTGAATACAGAAAAAACACAAAAAAGTGATAGAGTTTTTACCATCAAACAAATACGGATGGTCCACACATTTCCTGAGCTGCATTAAAATGTTCAGAAGTCGGGTCTTAGTGTTTTGATCAGTCCTAAAGGCATCTGAAATTATCAAAACACTAAAATGAACACTTATGCTTTTGCTTAAGTATTCAATTTTGACAGGTGATTCATGTCGGGGCAGACTTACCAAGGTCTCTCATCAGAACGGCTTTATAGTATCTCTTCTGAAGGGCAGACAGCCCATGAAAAACCACGAGTTCTGTCTTCTTGGGTAGTTCGGCGGCCACCTCTGCTTTAACACGGCGCAACAAAAAGGGCTGGAGCACTCGATGAAGCTCATCGGCTGCAGACAAGAACAACTATGTTATAAACTCCCACACAAGGTCACCCGAGTCCAAATATGAGAATTTATGATCTCTATCCTTTGATAGCCTCAAGCAAATCTGACAGGTGAGTCAAGGAGAGAGAGCATCTATTCTACACCAGACTGGCATTGCGAAACTGACATCTTTTTTGTGATCTGCCATGTCAGGGAGTTAACTGATGTGTTAGGTTTGGCACCAAACCTCTACAATGTTTCTGTGTCACTTAGATCTGTTTGATCGGTGCTTTCGTGATAAGCAGCTACAGTGAGTCACAGCACAGTAATTTTCACCACAAATATTAATTAAAGCAATACCAGTTAAAGAAACGAGATTTTAAATGCATGACTGTCTAACCAAAGACATTAAGGTCAATGATGGCAGCTACTATGGATTTTTAACATTTGCTGAAACCAACAGCTGTAAGTGTTAATAAGGGTGGTAGCAGATATAAATGATCTTTTCAGCACTAACAGTTTGATTTTTACACTGAAAGTGCAAAGGTCTGTGCAAACATACCAAGAGCAGGTTCAGTCTGTACGTCTGAGTAGGCACTAACAAAGTCCTCAACAGCATCAGGCAGAAACAGACTGGGCTGGATGAAGGTGAGGAGGGAATAGACTTCTTGCAAGTTATTCTGAATGGGGGTGCCAGTCAACAGCACTCGGAAACCTACTGTAAACTGAGAAGGCAGATGTCAGATGGCAGTTAATAGCAGGGGAAAGCTGAAAAATAGACAGGCAAGGCTAGGTTTATTATCAGGGGTTTTACAGACTGACAGTGACTGTAAAAACAATGAAAATGCAATCGTGTAACCTCTTTGAGGGTTTGGTGCAGCAATGATTCCTGGTTCTTCAGCCGGTGAGCCTCATCGACAACTAAAATCTTCCATTTCCAACTGTGGGAAGAGAGTGGAGGGGTAAAGTTAAATATGAATTGAAATATGCAGTCACCGACACCAATAAACTGATAATTATTATTATGTTATATGGCTGATAAATGTAAGATATTAAAATTCTACACTATTTTGTCTAAATAAATTAAAAATACAACACACACATACACACAAAACACTAAAACCAAACTTTTAAAGGCTTCAAAATTAGTTTTAAAGATTAGATGACCGCAAAGTTGCCTGCAAAACCAAGGAGGGCCAAGTGTGTTTATTGCAGATTTAAAATTTCAAAAGATCATCTACAGCAGGGGTTCTCAAAGTCTATATTGAAAGGTCCAAATCTGAATTTTCATCAGTGTCAAAGGTCCGGACCGGAACAATCGGTTATTACAAAACTTAAAAAATGCATAACAAATAAACACAAATTTGTTGAAAAAATAAAGTGCCCTTTGCATGCAAAATACACCAATAACAAGTGCAAAAGTGGCAAAAAACAATTAATTTAAGTGTCAGCAATAGAGATCGACCGATAAGGGTTTTTCTCTGGCCGATGCCAATATTTAGAAATCAGCGCATAAAATGGCCGATGATGCTGATTTTTTTGGCCGATACGTTTGGCCGATTTTCTCTTTTTTTCCCCTTTATCTCATAAAAGAGAGTTTGAGTAAATGATTATTGCAGGGCACAAGATGGTAATAGTAGTAGTAGTAGCCTAATTCATAGTAATAATACATGGCTCAACACTTAAGCGCCTTCTCAAAACAGTTCTGAAGCATGCTTTTTGTTTATGTTTGCTGACAGACACCAGTGTTTCCCACAGACTTGCAAATGCAAATTCATTCTTCTGCCAGCATGAGGCGCTGTTGGAGCGAGAGATATGTAGCGGTTTCCCCGGTAACGACTGTAATCAAATCAGCACTGCACTTACAAACGCTACTTTATCATCAGGCATTACGAAATGAAAATGACATTGAAGCTTTTCTGAAGACGGTCGGTTCTTTTCAAAGACAGTCATATAAAAACACCTGTGCTGCGTTTTATTTTTGAAACGTGCAGTGCTCTTTTTATTCAAGGAAGTATAAGCCTTTTGGAAAATCTATTTGTGGCAGTCAGTTTTAAAATTGTGACGGGCCGCCACAAATAACTCAATGTATGGGAAACACTGGACACTGCTATAAGTCAAATGGCCATAATCTAAGTGATAACAAATATATTAAAAAAAAAAAATACTCATATTAGCAGTGACAGTGGTAGCAAGTCAGCCACAGGCCCATATGCTAAAAATTTGTATGAGCCCCCCCCCCAAATGTTATGGGCTCCAACTCGGGTAACTTATCTTATTGTTGATTTTTCTGAAGTAAATAACTTTACGTGACTATTCACAAGCTGTTTTATTTACAGTATAAATGCTTGGAAATGATAACGTTGTCAAGTCCATTCATAATTTGTGGCACGCAAGCCATCCAATAATCGCAATAAGCTTTGTGCTTTGTTAATTTTTATTATAACACAAAGTCTCAGCCTTCTGTCAATTTTATGATAAAATACAAACAATAAATGTGTTTTTGTCAATAAGCCTGTTTTATTGCTGTTTTTAGGGGTGCTCCGATTGATCAGCTACCGATCACTATCGGCCGATAATCACGTTGGGATGTATGATCGGCGGTCTCTATAAAGGCCGCTCTCAAAAAAACGATCTCAAACCGATGACACTGCCGTGAGAGGTTTGGCACGACATGCAGCGGCACGTCTCAGTCTCTGTCCGGCGCGGGTGAAATAATTATAATGCTGCAGGTGAGGTA
>NW_015649998.1:2180964-2189607 GCF_001515625.1 Sinocyclocheilus rhinocerous
TTTGAAATCAAAATAATGGATAAATGTTGTGTTTGTGGTAAACAGCCACGGATCAGTAGTGGACTCCTGTGTGAAATCACAGTCCGTGCTGCTTCTCCTCTCACAAGAGTCACCTAAGAGGGGAATTCCCCCCATTTTCAAAAATGAAATTCAGGCCCTGAATAAATGTCTAAAAATCCTAATGTGAAAAAAAGTAATTTTCACATTAACTTCATGCAATATAACATGATTTTATTATCGTAATTTTGAGTTTATTCTTAAAATATTATGACATTAATCTTACTTATTTTAGTTATTTGTTTTTCAAAGTGGCACAAATGCCACCGTAGACTATTTGTACTGCATGCAAACACAATCTTGGCACAGCGGCCCAAAAAACAAACAAACAAACAAACAAAGAAAAAAAAGTTTAAAAAAAATAAAAAATAGTAAGGAGATATTTGAATTATTTATTAATAAACTAGTGTTTTCTGAGTCAATGTCGCAAAGATGAAGTTGATGATCCTGACTCGCCATCTCCTCATTGGACGCACCTTTAGAGAGAAATGCATTTTTACGGATTACATAATGAAAGAGTTTTTTTCTTTGATTTGAATTATTTCAGTCAAAAGTAGTAATTTAAAGCTTTCTATAGATATATTTATCATGTCTGTGAGGCAAGTATTCGCTGAGTTTCGGTTCATTTTTGTGAAGCGCTCCTGCTCAAGACCAAGACGGCAGAAAGCTCATCCTGTTTGTTTTCCTTATTTTACAAAAGCACAACGTTTTGTTGATATTGTGAGTACACACAAATAAAAGTGTAACTTCTGAATGATGTATTAGTCTTATCTGTATGAGCAAAAATGACGGTGTATTTTAAGTTTCCACTCTTACAAAAAAAAAATGCAAGTGATCGCGCTGGCGCCTCCATGTCCAGAACAGCGCGCTTCAGCTTCCACTCTCCGCACAAATGATTGGATATGCATCTAATAGCGCACATTTATCTAAGGTTAAATGTTTAAATTAATACTGTGAAATGCATTAAGTGTTTCAGCCTATATGTATAGATTTTATTTTAGGCAAGTTGTGTTGATTTGAGAAGGCTAAACTGATCAAACATATGGCTCTATTCGTTCCCTCGTTTCAATTAAAAGTTCCCCCTCGGCTCGGCGGGCCACCAATCTGCCCCGGCCCATATGCACCTGCATACCCTGCATACCCAGACGTTACGCCCCTGAGCGGTAAAATGTGGCCCGATTATGTCAAGCATCATACGCTCACTGGATGTCATGACAACAAATGCCATGAAGGAAAAGTTTGAATATCTCGCCTGCGCTTTCATTTCGGACCATCTCCAAAAATACATTTAAAAAAAAAACTAAACAAATGATTTACAAGTTTAACAAAGTTTTACGTTTATCAAAGTAGGAAATATAATTAGAGCTCTTGAAATACGAAATGTAGGCGGGTCCGGACTGATCTATAGTGTAAATTACAAAACATTATTTTTTGAAATAACACATTACAAAAGAACAAGTTAGCTGATAAAACTACTCTTTATTTACAGTGTTATGTTTATATACAGAAGAAAAAGAGAAAAGCATAAAACTAAAAACTAATCTCAAAACTACAAGTGAATTTAGGTATAAAAACGATATCTATAATGCATAGTATGAAAAACATGGATATTCATTTTGCAATTTGCTAAATGTTACATTTAACAATGATACTAAATTATTACTAATTAGCTTTTAAAGATTAAATTTAATCGAGTGTTAGATGACTGCAAAAGGTCATTTAAAAAATAAAAATAGGGGAAATGAGCATGCACAATTAAATATTAAATATCCAAAATGACACAAACACACACACAAGAAGTACATATATATATATACACACACACACACACACACACCGTGGAGATCATAATTAGACAATCTATAAACACTTGGTTTTTCTGAAATATTGTTAATCTTCATTGTTCAAAATTTGAAGGAATATTAGCTGTGAATATTAAGCACCGTTATACAAACATGTGTGACAAAATAACCAAGGCATTTCAACAAAAACCTTTATTTTGTGAAAAACAGTAATCAAAATTAGAGAACGGTAACCACTGTAGCACGAAAGATGATTACAACTAAAATCTTGGAGGGTTACAGTTGTCAGAAATTAGTAGGAATTGTAGAGGCTCCTGCTTTGAATGACTTCAGCACATCTGCGGCCACAGGACACCACTATTTTCTCAGACATTGCTGGTGTGATCTTGGTCCACTCTTCTTCCACAGTTTGGTAACTGTAGTGGGTTTCTGAGCCATAACTTTGTTGATTTTCCAGAGATTTAATTTAGTTTAGATTTGTTGGGTTTAGATCTCTGGGCTGACCACTTCAGTGTTCTTAGCTTCAAGGAACTGTTTTATCCGTTTTGCAGTGTGACGGCGCATTGTCTTGCATGAAAATTGCAGGCTGATTGGGAGATGCTTGCAGGGAACGTACTGCATGTTGCTGAAGGAGGTTCTGATAAACATTTGCATTCACCCTGCCATGTAGCTGTATAAGAGACCCAACTTCTGCTGCAGAAAACATCCCCCAAAGCATGACACTTCCTCCTCCACCTTTCACTGACTCAGTCTTTAACTGGTTCAGTCTTTCCTCGAGTTTGACGCCGAACATAATGTTTCCCATCAGACCCAAATAAATTAAACTTGCTCTTATCACTAAAGTGAACTTTGGACCAGTTCTCCTCTGTCCACACAACATGCTTCTCAGCAGAGGTTAGTATAGCCTTTTGATTCTTTTTGCTGAAAGAAAAAGGGCTTCGTCACTTCAGAGTGCGTTTTCAGTCCGACTTCTCTTAAACATGCCGAGACAGATTCTTACCCTGTTGAGCACTGAACTGGAATGGTGCCAGTTAAGTAGGGTTTGTCATATAATTAAGGAAATTAGCACCAGGTGCCAGATTAACACCAATAACTTATATCTGTAAGTGTTCTCTAATTTTGATCAGTTCTTTTTCCAAATATGCCACTTAAGTTTTTTTACACTGTGCTTCAGAATACAATTAATTTATAAAATATGCTTAAGAAACGTCTCCGGTTACGGTTGTAACCTCGGTTCCCTGAGAGACGGGAACAAGACATGGCATCAGAAGCTGACGCTTTTGGGGACTCCTTTCCTTCCTAAACCTACCTGAAATCTTATTGCACAACAGCAGTGAAGTTGCAACTCTCACTGGCCAATGCCAGCCAAGACGGCAAATAGGGGCGGAGCCCCTTTGCTATATAATGAGCTGTCTTGGCGGCATAAGCCCAGAATCTTCCGACTGAATCAACAGCACAGTAGACCTGAGGAGTGAACACGGCAGCACGTCCAAATTTTAGAATCTGGTGAAGGTACTCTGCGAAGACCATCCAGCCGCCATACAAATGTCTTTGATAGAAACGCCCTTAGTTCACGCCCACGAGGAGGCTATTGCCCTTGTCGAATGGGCTCTGACACCAATAGGACATTCCATACCCCGGTTAGAATAGGCCAAGGCAATCGCATCTACCACCCAATGTGATAGTTGTTGTTTGGAGACCTGCTGCCCCTTGGTGCTGCCTCCAAAGCACACAAACAGCTGCTCAGATTGCAGAAACTGAGCCGTGCGGTCGACGTAAACTCGCAGAGCCCACACCGGACATAGCACCTGATGAGGGCGGCATCTGATGAGGTGTGAAAAAGGAGTGAAAGCAGAAAGCGTCACCACTTGCGCTCTGAACAGTGTCGAGAGCGATTTAGGCACGTAGCCCAATCTTGGCTTGAGCGTAACGTTACAATCACCTGGTTCAAACTGCATGCAGTCAGCATTTACAGAAAACGCTTGTAAATCCCCCACACATTTGACCGAAGCAAGGGCGAGCAACAGTGCGGTTTTAAGCGATAGCTCTCTCAATCCGACAGACAGAAGCTGCTCGAAGGGCGGAAGGGCCAGCGCCCCCAGCACCAGAGCCAGATCCCAGGATGGCACAGTGGGAGGACGAGAGGGTCTTAGCCATCTCGCACCTCTCAAAAATCTGATCACGAGATCATGTCTGCCCACCGAGTGCCCGTCGATAGTGGCATGAAATGCTGAGATAGCTGCAACATAAACCTTACGAGTGGAAGGCATACTGCCGTCCAGCCGCTGTTGCAAAAAATCCAGAATGTCAGACATGGGAGAGCTCTCCGGGTCATGACCATTCGATTCACACCATTTCACAAACACTGCCCATTTAAGAGCATACAGGCATCTCGTAGAAGGGGCTCGCGCCTCCGTTATCGTGTCCATCACGTGGCGAGACAATGAGTCAGAGTTTACCGGTTCCCGCACACCATCCACACATGAAGTTTCCACCATTCGGGGTTGGGGTGCCATATCGAGCTGCCCGCCTGAGATAGGAGGTCCCGTCTCAGAGGGATCAGCCAAGGGGGAGCCGCTAATATCTCCAGCACATCGGGAAACCAAGGCCGGTTCGGCCAGTACGGAGCGATTAATAACACCGACGCTATCTCTGATTTTGTGCAGCACCTGTGACACAATCTTCAAATGCATACAGGTGGGCCTTCGGCCACGGCATCGTGAGTGCGTCCCCGCCCAGGGGTGAGCGTGACAGAGAGAAGAACAGTGGGCAATGCGTGTTCTCCTCTGTCGCGAATAAATCTACCTCCGCCTTCCCGAACCGTTCCCATATCAGTCTCACTGTCTCGGGGTTCAGTCTCCATTCTCTGTGAGGAATTGACCGAGACACACCGACACGGCCACCGCCATCTGTCCCAAGAGCCTCTGATATTCCTTCAGTGCCACAGGACGTCCCAGACTGAAAGTATTCAGAGCGGACATTAAATCTCGTATGCGCTCCTGACCCAGACGTGCCCTCATCGAGACCAAGTCCAATTGCACCCCTAGATACGTCAATGACTGGCTGGGGCATAACGTGCTGTTTTGTATGTTCACGCAGAGACCTAAACTTTCCAGATGAAGTAACAGAGCGCGTTTGTGGCTGTTGAGCACATTCTCGGAATGGGCCAAAACCAGCCAATCGTCCAAATAATTCAAGATGCGCATTCCGCTCGCTCTCAGAGGGGAAAGCGCCACATCCACACATTTTGTAAACGTGCGTGGCGCCAGCGCTAGCCCGAACGGCATCACCGTGAACTGACATGCTGTGCCTTCGAATGCAAATCTCAGAAAGCGCCTGTGTTGAGGGGCGATCTGGATATGAAAATATGCATCCTTCAGGTCCACTGAAATAAACCAATCTTCGGGCCGAATCTGTGCGAGGATCTGTTTCAGCGTTGTCATTTTGAAAGCGCATTTGTATAATGCACGGTTGATAGGTCTCAGGTCTAGGTCTTTCAGACGGAGACTCTATCTTTCTTTGGAATGACAAAGTAGCGGTTGTAGAACCCGCTCTCTGGCCGGATGGAGACAAAGGAGCATTGAGCAGTGCCTTCCTGTCTGCGTCTTTCAGCTCCATGAGCGTCAGCCACAGATGATGGTGGAGCACCACCATGTAGCCCATGCTTCGTCCGATCGCCTGGGCTGTCTTCTTCATGGCCTTTAGTGCGAAATCCGTCGCCGCGCGAAGATCCTTAAAGGCCTCGGGATCCGCTCCACCCTCGTCCAGGAATTTCAGGAGCTGTGCCTGAAAAACTTGGAGCACCACCATTGTGTGAAGCGCTGAGATCGCTTCCCCTGAGGCGGCGTGCGCCTTGTCCGCGATGTGAGTGGTCAGACGGCAAGGCCTCATTGGAAGCGAAGCACCCGCCTTCAGAGAGGCAGACGAGGAACAGAGGTGCACTGCGATGGATTCCTTGACAGGCGGAATGCGCGTATATCCACGGGCTTCTGCCCCATCGACTTTGGTGAATATCTCCGACCCGCCGGCATGGGTGCAAGCCGACTGGGGCGCAGCCCACGCCTTAGCGACCTCGTCGTGCAGGTCGGGGAGAAATGGGGCTCGCTTCCTCGGAGCGGCAGCTCGAGTGAAGGAACCACGAATCCAGCTTGCTCTTAGCTGGTTCGTCGGGGGATTCCCTCTCCAGACCTAGATCACTCACGGCCCTGGTGAGAATCCGGACGAGCTCGTCCTGAAATGCGGTGTATCCCTCCACTTCAGAGCGCTCCTTCGGAGTGTGGGCCCAGTCGTTCTCGGACGCCGTCAGAGACATAACCTCATCGAGATCGCCGTCCCCCGCCATGCCGAATGAAATGACCTCCGAAGCACCAGGGCAAAAAACACCGGAGAGCAGGGGGGTGAAACGCGCCTTTCAGCGTGTTCGCCCACGTGTGGCTGTGGTCCCACCAGATGCTCGCTGGCGGCAGTGGGACATTGCCGAGAGAAATCACAGAGGGCGATGTTCCTCCGGGCCCTAAGCACCCGTACTGAGAATTCCTCGTAGTGCGGGCAGCCCGACCCTGCGAATGCTACCTCCGCATGGGCGAGACCCAGGCACAGGACGTAGAATTTGTGGGTGTCCGGGGCCTCGATAGGCCCTGAACACAGCGTGCAAGCTTTCGACATGCTGGAACGCCGAGAGGGAAATCCTTCTTCTTGTGTCTTCTCCACAGCTGTCTTGAGTAGGAATTTTCGTGAAAGAGGAAGATTCTGGGCTTATGCCGCCAAGACGGCTCATTATATAACAGCGGGGCTCCGCCCCTATTTGCCGTCTTAGCTGGCATTGGCCAGTGAGAGTTGCAACTTCACTGGCATTGCGCAATAAGATTTCAGGTAGGTTTAGGAAGGTTCTGACGCCATGTCGAGAGACCATTCTCGAGAGGGAACTGCCGTTCTACTCCTGTTAGGATAACTTAAAATAGGACTAAGCAGTGGCCTAGAAATTTAGGAAATTGTAGGTTGTTCTCTAATTTTGATCTCCACTGTATATCACCAATACAACAAAAAGTGATAGTAAAAACTGTAATATCACCCAATAACCAATATGGTATCAATATTGTTGTTTAATTATGTGCAAAATGCCCGAGTAGCAGAATAGTGGAAATATAGTAATTTACATAAAGTTTCAAACTATCTGTTTACCAAAAACAGCAAAAAGAAAAATTAAGTTGATTACCTTTTCAGGTATCTGGCATCCTTGAGGCACATCTATTAAATATGATTTAAGAAGATTTTCTGTTAATAAACAGTGCAAAGACTTGGAATGCAACCCCTCTGAATGCAGTTATCACCAGTGTTGGGGAAAGTTACTTTTAAAAGTAATGCATTACAATATTGCATTACTCCCTAAAAAAGTAACTAATTACGTTACTTTTGAGTTACTTTTTAAATCTGGGCAGGGCTTGCTTGTTTGTTTTTAATAAAAAAAGTTCTTCTTTTACAAATGTAAAAGCCCTTTTCACAACAGAAGTGAAATGAATACACCGCAGGCTGAAGGAAATGTAAATTCACGTCTGTACAGCAGAGGGCACAGCTCAAACAAATTGCATGAAAAATATTACGCAAGAGAAGAAAGTTCAACACTATTCAGCAATAACAAAAATGAAACAAATGTGTCATTTTTGCTGATTAGTATGGTTGAATTAGATCATCGACGGTCAGTAGCAAAGACATTGGTTAATAAAATGGGATTAAATACATAATTGATATTTGTCTTAAAGGGGTCCTATTATGCTCTTTTACAAAGTCTTGATTTTGTTTTGGGGGTGTACAAGAACATGCTCTCATGCTTGGTGGTTCGAAAAACACATTATTTTTCACATCATTTACATTATTAAAATACCTTTCTCCCCAGGCTGGCACAAACGGCTCGATTAGTTCTGGGTTTTAATGAAGGCCCGCCTTTCGAAAAAAACGAAATGTGTTGTGATTGGTTAGCTGTCCCAGTGCGCTGTGATTGGCGAACAGCTTAGACAGTGTTTCATTACTGAGTGCGTTGTGATTGGCGAACAGCTTAGACGGTGTTTCAGTACTGCCCCGCCCCTTGCTCCGTCTTTCAACAAAAGCTTTTGGGCGAATCCGGCACTACTCACTCATGTTGTAGAAGCTGTCCTCAGTAAAATGCGCAGCACACAATAGCAAATTGGGGTTATAATGCTCAGGAACAGAGTTAAAAAATAAATTGCAACCACTGTTTCCTGACATCATCCGCTTTCGGAAGCCCAAACAAAGACGTTTGGGTATGGAGGTGAAAAAAAAACAGCATTTCAGGCGGTCGCACACCGGACGAGAAGCGCAGCGTCACGCCACGTCTTTAAAATTCAAATACATTATTTGCTATGAGTGTAGGCACACCGGCGGCGCCGTTCGGCATCTGTCCCGCGGCGCCCAGCTACGTTGTGTTATACTTGTAAGAATTGTTCTAGACCAGCGGTTCTCAATTCCAGTCCTCGCGTACCCCCGCTCTGCATGTTTTGCACGTCTCTCTTTGTTAACACACCTGATTCAGATCATCTCGTTAGAAGTGAGCTCCGTGCATGAACTGTGTTCCGATTGACATGGTCCCTACACAGTGTCCATTGCTCCCTACTCCCTGAGCAGGGGAAATCCGATGAACCTCTCAGGGTCAACTGTCTGTCAATTCTAAGAACGTTAATTTCCTGGTTTTCCTGGTTAACTTTCTTACTGTACAATTCTACACAGAGCTTGTAGCATAAATCTGCATGATTAAGTGACTTAAGTGACT
>NW_015649998.1:2190999-2205864 GCF_001515625.1 Sinocyclocheilus rhinocerous
AAAGCCCGGAAAACAAACGCTGTAGTCCAAACGAGCCGTTCGTTGTAGTTCTTGAAAAGGGATTTTTAAAAAACGAAATATCTCCCTTTGGAGTGGACTTTGAGATTTGTAACTTTCTAGATCTTTTTTATGCCCAAACATACACACTACACACTGACTAAAATTTAAAAAGTGAAAAAGCATAATAGGACCCCTTTAACATATTTAATTATTGCAGGTTTATATAATATTCTGAGTTTGCATTTGACTGTTTTTATTCATTTTGAGGATCACTGAATCTGTTTTTTTTTTCAGGTAATATGAGTAAATACATGTTCATATTTAGTCTAGAACTACAGTAACATCACAGCGCACACAACGCCTCTGCACTTACTCGCGATTTCTCTCAACATGGCAACACGAGAGCTGTCAGTCAAGACATGGGAAACAAAGTAACTAGCGTTACTTATTTGAAAAAGTAACTCAGATATTTCCTTCTAAATTAAAAAGTAATGCGTTACTTTACTAGTTACTTGGAAAAAAGTAATCTGATTATGTAACTTGCGTTACTTGTAATGCGTTACCCCCAACACTGGTTATCACAGATCTATTCACTGAAAACAGGTACACTAACCTCATAGGTGGTGAGAAGAACATGGAAGCATTGGTCATTCCTGAGCTCTTTCTGGAGCTCTGCCCTTTTTTCTTTATCCCCAGTGTAACAGATCACAGACAGAATGGGACAGAAGCTGAATAAAAAAATAAAAAATAAGAGAACCTTAACTAATCTTTCATGTTAATTTGGATTCAAGGTAGATACTAATCCAGCGTTTATATGCTACTGTCTCCACCTAGTGACAGAGACAACACGTTGTCTTTATTTAAAATCAGTTCATGCTGGAATATTCATACATTCATAAAGTGACAAACAGTTTCACAGTCCTGTATCAGTAATAAATCAACATATCTTTAATATGTATTCTAAACTGACCACACAAGTCTAATCGTATACCAGCATTACTCTTACCGCTCTAACTCCTGTCTCCAGTTCTCCAAAACAGATAAGGGACAAAGCACAAGGAACGGTCCGTTCATCTTAAGGCATCCCCGAGCATATGCCAGCAAAGAAATGGTCTACAGCAGAGGATGACATCTCACTTATCTGATATCTGACATCTTGGAATAAATCTCTGACTTAAAAGCAAGCATTATAAGCAAGATAAACCCATCCCATTACTAACCTGGCAGGTCTTGCCCAGACCCATCTCATCACCAAGGATGCAGCCCTGCTGGTTCTTCATACACTGTGACAGCCACCCCACTCCATCCACCTGATAAGACCTCAGATGAATTGCTGTAAGGAAGGAGATAAAGGATTGCAGTGTTGTTCCTAAGAAAACTTTTAGAGTATTTCAATCCATAAAGTGGGCTTTAAAAACATTTTTTTCACTGGTTTCACAAATGAATGTTCCACATGAAAAGCCAAGCTTGTCCAAAAATGTTGTACCATGAAATAGATGCCATTTCGCTCTAAAAGTTAACTTAAAAGACTAATCTCTAAACTTACGTAATGAAAAGCTTCATTTCAGATATACAAGTATTCAGTTTTAATAGTGCTCATTAGGTTGCGACAAAGCCACTTTATTTAATCTATGAACGCAGTCCATTAAAATAATAATAATTTAATTATATTACACATCATTTGTGAAACATTTTCATGCTAAAAAAATCTTAAATGACATACAAATACTTTGCTGTATTTGCTTTAAACATGTCACAAGAAGCTCTCAATTCACACACCTTCTAATCCCCATTTTTTCAGGTCGCTCTCCGTTAATTCCGATTTGTCCTTTTCTGGTATGTTGCTTTTGATTGCTCGAAGAAATTTTGACATTTTTGTGGTTTAATTATGTTTACCTCTACCTTTAGACACTTTATTCAGTCGAGTATTTAAGTTAATAGCTTGCCCGCGCCAGAGTTTGACGTGAACTTCGGCATGACTACTTCCTGCAAGTGAGTGGGCGGGTCCCAGGACAGAGGTCGTCCAATGACTAGTCGGCGATGCAGACACGTACTTTAAAGGCGCCATTAATGCATTTCACACACACACACACAGTGTCAATTACAAAACAATTTTTAGATATTTACACAAAAGAGTGAGCTGATAAAACTAGTCTTTATTTACAGGGTTTTTATCATACAATATTGAGACAAAGGTAGGAAAAATGTTAAAATTTGATTTTATAAATATCAATTTTAAAGTAGGTCTGTTTAATATCCTTTTCTGTTTTACAACATGTTTTTAAAAAAAAACACATTCAGTAGAAGGCAGCCTTATTCTTTATGTTCAGATTTAACAAAATGTTCAACTAGCCATTACAGCAATGTCCCATTGTGCCATTCTGTCAATGATCATTTGTGGATCCTGAAATCACCAAATACTTGAGCAGAAAGTTCCTGGGGCGATGAAAGGCAAAACCTCAGCTCTTCATTTCACACACATGGTAAACAGCATGGAGAAAAACTTGAGGATGGCATCTCTGGTTAAGGCAAAGAAGAGAGTATAAAGGCCTTATAAAATAATCTACATTTTAAAGCAGACAGGTCCGAACAAGCCTGTTCTTGATTACTGCTGTCATTTACCAGAATAAACTATTGCAAAATGTTTCATTTATAATTGAATACAACAAAAACCAAACATTCATCAATATGTTAATATCTAATGCTGAGCAATTCAATATTTTGAAATCACAAAATATAACTAACCTTGCAAAAGGAATGTATGACAAGCTATACCTACAGAGAAGAAAAAAATCAATTGATAAAATGTGTTTCAGTACAATATTAAACTGGGTGCTGAGATACTCATTTAAATAATATGCTTAAAATATATTTACTACACAGCATCCATGGAAACTTACCACGCAAATGCAAGGACTTGCAGAATGACAAACAGCAAAGTGAGTGCAAAAATCTTCCACTGTGGTACAGAGATCGGTGTTAAAAAAGCATCCAATGATATTGTACCATCTGATTCAGACTTAGTTTGAAATACACATTAAGGATTGACTAGAACTCACCCAAAATGCTGCACAGAGTGTGAGAACCAGACATGTCTGTAGATCACAAAATAAAATGTCAAACTCTGTATCCATTGCAAAGTTGGTCCAAATACTGTATCTATAATCAGAATCTGTATTCGCTGTAACTGGCAGATTGTCAAAGGATGCACATGAACTAAAATAATTTTCCCACTGGCTGTTGCATCCAATGCATTTTTGGAATGACACTAATTCTAGGAAAAATGTAAAAGTTATTTATTTAAATACAACATGAATTTTACTTCCAAAATGAGTATATCCAAATGAAACATTTAATGAAGATACAGAATGCATGGTGGTACTTCCTTTTAATAATAAGAAATTGATTGGGTTATGAACATTATTAACATTATAGGTGTCATTATTATGAACTATTTCAGGCAGATCCTCATTGTTGGTTTTATGAGAAAATTAGTGTGGGGCGTGGAAAGGAATAACTTACTAGCATAACAACCGTAGCAAAGGCTCTGGTCTTGTCACACATCCGTTTCAGCTGTTTCAATGGCCCCATCAGAAACATGGTGCTAGGGGTAGTTTCAAATTAAACAGTGTAGTCATCAAAAGGAATAATAAATAGTAAGAGCATTTTCGTTGCAAGCTTTATGACTTACCTTACTAATGAGCATATGTTGCCAAATGTGTAAAACACAATGAAGATAATCACCCCTATTTTAGGAATAAACAGGCAACATACTCCCTGAGAAAAAAAGGATGGCTTTTAATATAATAGAACGTGGTTAACAGTAACAAAGAATAATACACTTCTCAATCAAGATACTTGAAATGCCTTTTGCAGTGTGCATCAATCTCATTCCTGAGAGCAGGTCAAACCGGTGACACAGCTCTGCTTCTATTCCTCCAACTCATCGCCTATCCCTTCACAACAGTCAGGAAGTTACCTGTGTGTAAAAGTCCACTGATAACTAAAATAAAATTATTTCAAGTCACTGACCAGGATAGTGCACACTACTCCGATGACCATACAGATGAGGAAACCTTTCACACGCGTTCCCCATCCCAGCGTGGACGCCTCATTCGCCGCCTAAATACAGTGAATAGACGACTGTGATTTACATGCGCCTTTTTCCTCCCAAAATAAAGTCGTTATGCCAATACGTGCAAAATCAGCGACATATTGTTGTTTAAATTTGTGTTTAAACGTTCTTAATTAGGAGTACAAAAGACAGTAATTTACCTGTAGTACATTTCTGTTGTCATTGTTTCCATCACGACCACTCAGAACCGCTCTGAGTTTGTCCATTGCTGCACATCCAGTTCTCTGTATTAATTGAATCGGTTCACTCTAAATCCCTGAGAATGTGTTGTTTCATCGTCCAGCTGGCACTCGCTTGTCATCACTCGTGTTACCTTTACTTTTTGGCTCCCTTCATTGAACATGATTATCACCTGGTGCTTACGCACGCCACCTACTGGTACTTGTGAGGTGCACTTAAAAGTAGCTTGGTACAGGGAATGAATCATGTTGTTTTTAAGATACCTTATTTCTTTTCTTTTCTCTTTTAGTTGGGTCATATGTTTATATTTATATATAATAAAGCATTATTTTCAACAAAACAAAACACAACATTTTTAATGTTTTTATTTATTATTGTTCATTGAGAGAAATATGTGTGACCACAAAACCAGTCATAAGGGTCAATTTTTTTAAATTGACATGACTGAAAGTTGAATGAATAAGCTTTCCATTGATGTATGGTGTGTTAGGATAGGACAATATTTGGCTGAGATACAACTATTTGCATATCTGGAATCGGAGGGTGCAAAAGATCTAAATATTGAGAAAATCGCCTTTAAAGTTGACCAAATGAAGTTCTTAGCAATGCATATTACTAATCAAAAATGAAGTTTTGATATATTTATGTTAGGAAATTTACAAAATATCTTCATGGAACATGATCTTTACTTAATATCCTAATGATTTTTGGCATAAAAGAAAGATCGATAATTTTGACCCATACAATGTATTGTTGGCTATTGCTACAAATATCCCCATGCAACTTATGACTGGTTTTGTGGTCCAGGGTCACATATGCGAAAAAATACCAACACATGGCAAATAAAAATAATTTAATATTAATACACAGTTATTGCACACTGTTATGCAGTAATAAAATATTTTATTGGGAAAAAGTTTTTAGAAGTTCTTTAAAAAATGTACTCATTATCAAGTCAAATTAAATTAAATCTATCAATAAATGCATGGAATAAGACATTACAATTTCAAGATTCCACATACAATGGCCTTTTTTTCAGTCAAGGGCCAAGGCAAAGAATACTATGGCACAAACGAACACAGCAGACTAGCTGAGGAATTATGGCTGTCAAGAAAATACAAAAGCATAATTCATTTGATGACTAAAAAGTGTCCTACAAACCTGCAAATCTCAAAGGCATTCAAATAGAACAATTTTCGCACGTAGATCATATAGTACCACTAAAAGCATGATAAAAATATTATATTCTCTGTCCTTAGTTGACAACATATAAAATACTGACAAGGCACACAAATAAAATCTCAAATTTACACAGTATTGCTTCAAAGCCAAACAATGAAATTACAACAAAAAGTGTACATAAAGACTCAAAAATAATCAGTACATCATAATTGATTGACTTGATGCAAACTTGTAAAGAAAATAATCGTTTTAATTAATTTATTAGAGTAGGTTGGTCCTGAGGTGCATCAGAGAAATAGGGATTAGTGAAATAAAAAAGGAATGACCACACAAGATAGCAGACCGCATGGACAGAGAGTTGTAACTATCATACTGGGAAAATGAGTGAGAGATATAACACTATGGCTATTTTGATTTACTTACAATCCCTTGTTATAGTATGATGAAACAGATCTTGGGAAGCAAGACTGTCACTGTTTGTCATCTCCCATCTGCTCTTCAGGAAATTAAGACAGAGCTAATATTTAGTGACAATGCCTCTCTGTTCATATCTATCTCTCGCTCTCTGTCTCTATACTTTTCTTTGGAATCAGGTCCAAGTGTATTTGGATGCTGGCATGAACGTGTAAGGATGATAAATACTCATAAAATCTCATCTTCAGACTCTACTTCTTTCTCCCTTGGTTTCAAAAGCCCCATTTCTATGGGTGGCATCCTCCTTAGTCTGGAACGCACAGCACTGGAGGGAGAACAATGAAGGAAAATAAGAAGGAACTCAATGAATCAGAAAGGAAACTTCAGTAAAAGTATTATTTCATATGATATGTACACTATTGTTCAAATATTTGGGTCAGTAAGATTTTTAAACATTTAAACCTCTTATGCTCACCAAGGCTGCATTTATTTAAGCACAATAACACAATAAAAGCAGTAATATTGTGAAATATTATTACAATTTAAAATAACTGTTTTTTATTTAAATATATTTAAAAATTGAATTTCTCCTTTTGATTACAAAGTTGAATTTTCAACAGCTATTCCTCCAGTCTCCAGGGTCACATGGTTCATTCTAACAGGCTGATTTGGTTCTCAAGAAAGATTTCTTATTATTATCAATTATTTAAATATTCCATTTTTTATCAATTGAAAACAGTTGTGCTCCTTAATATTTTGAGGATACACATGATAATTTTTCCTAGTTTCTTTCATGAAGAGAAGGCCAAAAGAACAGCATTCATTTGAAATGGAAATCTTTTGTGACATTATAAATGTTTTTTTTTCTGCTACATTTAATTTTATGTGTCCTTACTGAATTTCTCAAACATTTGAATGGTAATGTAGTTTATGCTCCTTTATGCCTGAACTGTAATTTTTGTATTTCATGTTAGAATGAATAGATTATGTCATGCTCACCAGAGAACAGACCAGTAAACTACAGCTACAGTGAGCAATGCAAACGCTAGATGCCAGCAGTAGCATAATGTGACAAAGACCAAGTTGTCATGGTCTGTCTGATCCCATTTCACTTGACTGGGTGGGTACAGCACAAAGCCAATCTAGAAAAATACAAGAATGAGAGTTAAACAGTCTTGGGTCTAAATGACTTGCACATTTATGTATGCACTTGTGACACACACAGACACACACACACACACACACACACACACACACACTTGTTAGTAGATTCCCTCTGTGGAAAACCTCCAGAAGGCAGATGAAAGCTTGTCCAAAGATGGCATAGAGGAGAAGGGTGTGCACATGGACATCAAGCATATCTCTACCATGGAGATGGTAAAGAAACAGAAATCCTGCAGGAGGCAGACATGTGCTGAATTTTATTTTTTGTTGAATTATCACAAAATAGAAAAACGTAATTTCAAGAGTAACAAAGAGTGGTTTGGGTAACAGTTCACACATTCTCCAACATCAAAAAACACATTTATAAAATACTCGTTCACATAGTATTTTTGGTCAACAATCACCCTTGCACACATGTAAGTATTTAATAGGTGTGTGGGAAAAACGACCAAAAAAGGTCCAACTTCAAAACAAAACAAAAAAATTTCGCACACTATCCACACTTGCAAATGAATCAAAATATGTATTAACTAACAACATTTCGGTCCATCACCTTCATCAGGCATGTACAGTACATACATAGTACACATACATAGCATTTTTGGACCATTTTAGAAACAGTCTGGGGGAAAAACAAGATCCTACCCTCATTAAAGAAAGCAAGACCCAGCAGCATCCGATCTAAGGCCAGCGGGGCAATGTCTGTGCTGTGGACAGTGAGAGATATGGCCCCTGCGATGGCAAAGAACAGGTACATGGTGGTGTGCTGCCAGTTCATCAGCTGCTCCCAGTTTTGAGTGGAAGAATCATACAGCTGAAACTTGGGCCCACCTGCTAAAAGCTGCTCTGCTAACATACCTGTATGAAGGGCAGAAGAAAACTAGTTGAATTAAAAATATAATAAATAAACTTCCTTTCATTACTCTAATAAATGGCTCATTATAGGAGGCCTAAAAACTCAACTTAAAATGATTTAAAATAAGCATCAAAATATTAAAGCAGTAAAAACAAAACAAGCTTTAAGAATAAGCTAAAAATCAAGACATTTCTGTTTTAATTCATCCGCTCAACAAATTTATTTTTTCTTTGAATAACCAGGGTTCCCACTGCTTGAAAAACCTAGATATGCGAAGAAGCTCAATTCCAAACGTGTGATATCTAAACCTGGAAAAGTTTATTAATGTATAATGTATAACTCCATGGGCAGATTTATACTTTTTATGAATATACATTTTCTGGGTATGCCAAGCTCTAAAATATTTTACTGGGTAGAAATTGTGAATAAAGTATTTTAAAAAAAAGTCTTAATCCCTTTCTAGTAAACTGCAAACAACTGAAAAAGTCATGGAGCCATATTGTTACGGACAATGTTGGACCTTCTCAAAGTTGAGAACCACTCATCTAGACCACTATTACCAAAGGACAAACAACACACAGAAAATTACACAACCTATAATTTAATACCATTTTTTTAACCATACAATCAACTTAATAAATCTATACAGCAAAAATGGCTCTCAAAATCATAGTTGTTTCTTTGCTGAACCTTGGGTGTTTCAAAGACACATCAGAAAGCTTTATTTGTCCATATGTATGATGATGCTTCTTATTCTATTAATAAAGGCATAGCGGCAACTCACCAATAATAGAAAATGATAAAATGACAGCTCCTTCTATGATTTCTATGTGCCGTTGTGTAGCTCGAGATGCAAGTCTGCCCGCACCAGCACTTTTATTCCTGCGGGTGGCATACAAAAATGTCTGCTTTGCGGCCCACCACAGGCCGGTGATCAGGAAGAAACTTCCAGGCAATGCATGGCCTTTAAAACTTCCCATGTTTCCCTAAATGTCCTGGAAATCAGAATAACAATTGTATTTAATAATAATATAATAAACTGCAAAACAAAAATATCTCATTATATCATGCTTCATTATATCTCAAAATGTGGCAAAGCAAAAGACAGTGTTTACTGGACACACTTAAAGACGATATTGGAGACTCTGTATTTATAAGCAACACTTTTCCCCTTAGGAGTGGCATATCAATACAAGATTCCCATTTTTACATTTTCTGGCACTGGATTGTTACTCCAGTGTGGAGACTAACAGTGCTAGACAATCAAATCCAGCATATTTATTGCCATCCTGAACAAATAATGCCACACACTATAGACAGCAGGGGTTAAGGAAATGTCAGAGATACAAATCAAAATGCAGAGGAAGGTGCTGCAACCTAGTCCATGCGGCCTAATGAGGGGTCCAGGCGTGCACCTCTCAGTTCTATTTTTAAACAGCAAGGTGAGGATAGCTGGAAAAAAATCCCCAAACCATGTTAAATCAGAAAGTCTACTCTATTAATCTTGGAAATATAAACCTACATACTGAAAGCAGTCTCCTGTCTTAAACATTCACCAGACACAGGAAGAGTAAAGTTGTTTGCTCTTGACAGATGTTTGAAAATGAGTTTAACATTTAACTTTAATATATGTTTTTTGCTTTTAATCAGTGAAATATAAAGTAACCCAAACAATACAAGGGAAATTATAAGAATGGCGTCTTCTGTTCCTCCTTTCCTCTTATAGAGGATGATTTCTGTAATATTTAATCGACGAACTGATCAGTTCTTGGCCCTGAAGTCATCCAGGTCCCATGGCATTCCAAAGGAAGGTGGTCATTACTGCCATAATCAGTGTGCAATCAGAGTGTGTCCTTGAGACCATGACCGCTTATCACATAAACATCTCCTTCTGTTTACAACCGCTTTTAGAAAGTAAGCTAAATTCAAACATGTGGAAAAGACACTATTGAAGGGCTGCGATAAAGTAGAGACAGCAACCACATAGGCCTAATGATCAATTGGAGAAAAAAAATCTAAGTGATGGTAATGAGAGTTTGAGACAAAACTGAGAATCTTATTGCATAGACATTTTTGCATATGCTGTTTTGTTTTGTAATAGCTTATTTCAATAGAGGGTTGCATAAATGTTAAAATTAAAAATGTATGTCATTATTTACCCTCGCGTCGTTCCAAAGCAATTCCCCCTGTTTGAAAGTGAAGAAAGAAAGTTATAGACACGAGGGTGAGCAAATGTTGACACAATGTTCATTACTGTGTCACTATTTCTGTATTGTATTATTCACTATATGACTTTGAATATCATGGCAATGAGTAGCATCTCTGCAGCCTTGATCAAACCAGTCTTTCAGTGGTCTAAACACTGTTCTTCAGGATGCTCTGCTGTTACCATAGAGACACACTAAGCTTTGAGAGTCTCTCCAGTGAAGAGGCCCGATCCAATCCTTTCATGTATTTATGACAACATAAGAACGACATTATTTGGAATTGTACATACATACAAACAATCAGTCATTTTGTAATACTAAACCAAATAAGAGGCACCATAGTGCAGTTTTACAAAGAATAAAACATGAAAAACGATGTAAAAAAATATGCTATAACAACAATCCTGCATGTTTCATGATAAAATGACTTAAGTATCCTACAATTTTTAAAATCATTTAAAAACCTTACCTGAAAAACGATACACGCACCGTTGTCTGCGGAAGACTATATAAACGTCTCGATTTTATAATTATACTTCACATATAATGTTTATTGGGGATAGGTCTGCTGTGTTCACGTTTTATTGGGCTTTCTCAAGACTTTCTGAAGTCTACAGACTAAAACACCCATCTTAGATACTATGATATAATTATGTTTTCTTTTTAAATCACAGTCTTCTAGGGAATACATAAAAATTATATTCTAGCTAATTACACGTAAGTAATTGCATTAGCTCGCCACCTAGGTCCGTTGTTGGTAACGTTAACACTATTAAGAAATAAAAGTGGAAAAATAATAACTTAATTCGGGCACAGTAAGTGGTCTGTATTATGAGTTAAGAATACATAGTTGATATCTTACCTTATAGATTTACCAAATATTGGGTATATTCTTGAAAATTTTGAGACGAAATCTCAGTGTCGATGTTTTTTTCTCGAGAGACTGTCATCTGATGCTGTAAGTAGCAATATACTCAATTCGTTCAAACATTCTCACACGACTCTTATTCGTCCCTTTTCAGCATCATGACTTTTTATTCCATCAGGAGCTTGCAAATTAGCAACTTCTTCCACTTTTCCAGCTGTTTCGAAACCAGATTTGGGGTTTTATCTTTTTCAGTGCGTCTTCTCACTGGAACCTCCCATTTCATGAAACGATTGGTTCATGATGGAACCAGACGTCATTTTTTTCGAATTTGATTGGTTAGCTTACCTGTCAATCAACAGTTGGTCTCTTTTCCACGTGTGCCGTTTTCTCCAAAAGAAGCAGTAGAAGGTCGTCCGCTATTTTAACAGTCAACAGTAATTTCAGTCCAGTGGAATAAACTTATAAAATATATTTTGAAAATGTTTTTGTATATAGTGTGTTTTCTTTTTATGTATTTTAAAACCTCGTTAAATCAATTATAGATAGATAGACAGATCACAATTCATTTCCATGTTCTCTTTAAAGTTTTAGGTAACGTTACTTTGCAAGAGAAGATAGGCTACGCTCGCCAAAGGCTAAAGTTTTCATAATGCTTTGGTCCAGTTGTTGTATAATATTTTGATGGCATACTGTTTTATTATAACAGCTTTTACAGAGTTGTATGTTTTATAAATGTAGGGCGGGACATGAGGGCAGGGTTTTTGTACGTGCACAAAGGCATGGTCACGAGAGGGCCTGACAACGAAGAGAAGAACATCATCTCACTGTATTATTTATTTTACACTTTATAACGTGGCACTCATATTATGTAGTAGCTACACAGAAACTGAATGCATTGAACTAAACAACATCCTGGTACCAAACCTATGAATTCAATGAATTTTGTAAAAGCAAAGTTGGGTAAATAAAACAACAGCCTACTTTCAAAATAACAGTACTATATAAAACATCTGCACATGCTAAACAGATTGCAACATTATTTTGCTTTTAAAGAACTGCAGGCTTAGCAAAACACACTATCAGTTTGAATTTAAGTTTATATGATGTTAAAAAACTTTTGATTTGCATATTTATGCTTAAATTCTTGGAAAAATGTAATTTGTCAACATATTTATGAATATATTTACAAATAAATGGCTGGTAGTGTACGTGACATAAATGCTAAAGGAAGTAATGTTCAACTAAACCAAATGTATATATCACTAAGATCTATAGCAGAGGCATGATGGCAATTGCATGACAACTGCATGCATGAAAAACAGATCTGTTGACCTTTGAGGGGCAGAACTGTGACCCACCATTGATTTCCAATACAGTGGTGTGATTAGCCACCAGCTAATTTCCAGCATGTGCATTTAACAACTGTAGCTTCATAACTGCAACTCATGACATGACCTGCAAATTCAGGATTTTACCATATTTACAGTTTCAGCATACATAATTCTAAATCCAAAATAAACCAAAACATATATTCACAGTTTGGTTTTCTAATCCAAAATAGCTGTATAAAATGAACAACAGGAACATGAATAATAACAACAGTTTATCAGATCCACGCACATTAACTCTAAAAAACAAAATTTGATTGACAGTTTACTAATACACAGACTACAATAACCATATTATGGTTCCTATAATTCTTACTATAGGAAAAGCACAAAAAGTACTAAAACATGACATTTGAAACAGCAATATTTATAAAATGTAAATGACTTGGAATGGGGAAACAAATAAAAACGCTGGTATTTACTGTTGTTCTTTGCTTTTCTGATTTCAAAAGGGGGAAAAAGACAAAACTTTCCTGCAAAAAAGAGATCAGCAGGTTAATTTTGTGTGTGGAGCTAAACACAAAGTAAAACTGACAATTAACAAGTATTTTGATAATATACTGAGTGATTACTGTTTAGTTTAACTACTATTCATACATACAGTACACTTAAAAAATGATTACTTTTAAAAAATAATAATATTATAATAATCAAAAGAACCTTTTTCACTATAAATAACCTTTTGTGCAATGGAAAGGTTCCACAGATGGTACAAGTTCTGCATGGAACCATTGATGCCAATAAAGAACCTTTATTTTTTAGAGTGTATGTTAAACTGAAAACAATCAACGTTGTCTACGTAAAGAGAGAAAAAAATAATAATATTATAATAATCAAAAGAACCTTTTTCCACTATAAATAACCTTTTGTGCAATGGAAAGGTTCCACAGATGGTACAAGTTCTGCATGGAACCATTGATGCCAATAAAGAACCTTTATTTTTTAGAGTGTATGTTAAACTGAAAACAATCAACGTTGTCTACGTAAAGAGAGTTGGCGACGGGGTAAGCGATATTCCTCCTGTCCAGGGCAGAACGGTATCTCTTTTCCTCTCTCACAAGCAGGTGCAGAACTCCCACTACGTGGACGTGCGCCATGCTCTGGCCATTTTGCCTTCCCAATCCATAATCAGAGACGACAGCAGATTCAGTGTCATAGTTGGCACAAAAGCAGCAAGTAACCAGATAAACGTCATGCATGCCAGGCGGGGAAAAGCACCGATTTTGAAAGCGTTGTTCACTTGGTGTCATGCGTAAACTGCTATATCCATTAAGCCACTGCTTCAATTAACAATTTGATACTGTTAGAAGGCAACAGAGGAGAGAAATGATGCAGGAAGTGTTTACCTCTTTATGAAAATGATGGCCACAGCGAAGTTCTTGGATGCTACCCCTTCCATTCCGTAGTTCTTCATGGCAAATAAGACATATGCTATCTGCATCACCCTACAAATAAACCAGAAAAAAAATAATCCAAAAGTGTTAATATTATGGCATTCATGTCTAATACAGTATATTAAAGTATACAGTATACAAGTTTTTATTTTTCATGTTTTTAAAAGAAGTTTCTTTTGCTCACCAAGGCTGCAAAAACTCAAAAAAGTAATATTGTGAAATATTATTACAATTTTAAAACTGTTTTCTATTTTAATATATTTTAAAATTTAATTAATTCCTGTGATGGCAAAGGTTAATTGTAAGCAGCCATACTCCAGTCTTCAGTGTCACATGATGCTTCAGAATTCATTCATTTCTGGGTGTTATATAACATTCTTCACTATGGAACTTTGGCCTCTATATCGCCACCTGTAGTTAAAACATACAATTGCATGTCACTTGCGAAAGAGATATTAAACGTAAATTGTGTTTCACGGTTTGAGGAATTCCATTGGATACCAACGATCATCTTTAGAGGATTTCTCATGCTGCACGAAGACCCACTGACGGTAGCCTACAGCCTATCAGAAAAATTAATTTAAGTGTGTTATTTGCTGTTGTGGTGTAGCCTAGATCTTTTGACGCATGCTCTGTCACCTTCCCTTTTTGATTGTAGACTCTCAGTTCCAGATTTAGCCTATTTGTTTTTTGAAAAGCTGATTTCTTAAGAGGTCTCACGAGGCGCCGTTTAGATCTGTTCATGTTAAATATCTTTTCTGTTCATGGACATGAAGTAAACACTAAAGTAATTGATGCAGGCACGCGAAATCCGACCCGACAGCTCATAATTATTGAAATTAAAAATGTTGTAGGCATAAAGTAGTGTATTGAGTATTTTATTTAATAAATCAATTCCATTTAAAGGTGACATATCATGAAAATCTGACTTTTGAAAATCTGAAAAATATTAACCCAGTAACTTTGTTTTGGTAAGCCTTTTTCTGCAAGCGTCTGATTTCGCTCCCCTAGTGACGTTGAAAAGGGATCTCATTATAATATTACCGCCCCTTAATCTGTATGTTTCCACCCACACCG
>NW_015649998.1:2206545-2219570 GCF_001515625.1 Sinocyclocheilus rhinocerous
TTAAAGAGACAGGCACGAAAAACAGCGTGTTTCTGCTTCCACTCAAAATAGGCATTTTCAAAATGATATAATAAATGATCTGTGGGGTATTTTGAGCTGAAACTTCACAGACACATTCTGGGGACATCAGAGACTTATATTACATATTGTAAAAAGGGGCATAATATGTCTCCTTTAAGGGGATATTAATGAGATGAACTTAGGGGATATTTACACAACACCTTTTTCAACTAAAAGTGGAAAAAAATCACTGCATTTTAGCCATTCATTTGCATGACAGTGGTGTTTTGGGGGCCTGAACATGCACATTTTGAAAACAATACCGTTATCATCTCCATGTAAGCCACAAACACACAAAACTTTTCCAAAACTAAAAGGAAAAACTTTTGTTTTATGTAGGCTACTCCGTTGTCGTGTACCCTAAACCCAAAAATTAATTTAGTTGATTAACTCTTGCATCATACCTGTTGGTTTGATATTTTAAATGAATGCAACTATGGGATTGCATTGGGACATTTTTAAATTTGACTTTTTTGGCCTACTGTATGTGGCATGACATCATCTGGTCCCTTACCTACCATTGATATCACCTTCTGGTTATTGAAACGCAGCCTCTTCTCTAAGCACTCAGTGAGCTCTGGAATGGTGCTGATGTGACATTCAGGTCCCCCCACTTTGGTTCGGCTGTTTTCATCTGAAGACACGCGGCGGGCACGAGGATGAGAGTGCACTTCCTTTTCCTCACGGCCCTTTAGGTGGACAGGGACAGGGGCCATGCTTCTAGCATGGAGATGATTCGCCTGCATGGCTTCCAGCTGAGAATTTTCAATACAGAAACCAAGACAGAAAGAGAGGAAGAAAGACCATGACATAGAAACAAGTGATAAGCTACATACAAGCTATATTCATAATAATGTTAATCATATTTAAATAATCAGAACATAAATGCTATAAATGAATGAATTTCATTAAAGGGGTCATATGATGCGATTTCAATTTTTCCTTTCTCTTTGGAGTGTTACAAGCTCTTGGTGCATCTGGTAATGGGCGTAACATTTCTGTCACACGCTTGAGGTATTCGGCCAATTAAAACGCACTGGATAGCTGGCCAATCAGAGCACACCTTGCTTTTCAGACCGATGAGCTTTGTAAAAATTGACGCGTTTCAGAAAGGCGGGGCATAGAGGAGAAACAATAATGTACAGTATGTGGAAAATAATGTGTTTTTTTAACCTTAAACCGCATAAACACATTTCATTACACCAAATACACAAAATAATGTTCTTTTTAGCAGCATCATATGACCCCTTTAATGATTATTGATTGTTTGTACATTTTGAAGTATAGTACATATTTTATATTGAGCTGAATGTCATAAATGGGTTAGCAGTAATGATTTCCTATGATAAAGTTAGTATTGTAAGGCTTAATATAAATACCCATATAAGAAACTTGTATAATCATTTTGTACATAATTGCATTAAATAGACATAATAGTCTGTAAACTCTGCCATGGCAAGGGTCAAAATAGGTTAATTATTCTTGAGCACCCCATAATGACTTGTGTAAGCGTTTCACTTGAAGTCAAGCTAATCATAGGAGCTTCACCTATTAACCTTGACGTATTGCCGCTTGGGCTGGATTACACTGTTTACAAATAGCTACATTATTTTCCCCAAGACATACTGAGCATGTATGCATTGCCAAAACTAGTTTCCTGACCTAATGCAACATAGTTCAAATATGCACTTATCTGCTGCTTGCAGAAAATACACATCTGAAGAAAAAAAATGAGCAGAGAATTGCCAGAGAAAAACAACCTGAGAAAAAGTATAAACCTATTTAACACACCACTATGCCACTATGGAATGCTGAAAATCAGTTATTCACATAAATAGGTACGTAAGTAAGTAAATAAATGAATGAATGAATGATTAAATTCCCACAGAGATTTCCATTTTCTGCTCCACTTTAGTCAGATTCTGTGCATGTAAAATCATGCAAAGCCACCTTAGCTTGTGACTTTTTGAATAGCACTCTTTACATTAATCGCATTACAGTCAGATCTGAGCATAATGAATAATAAGACTGAAGCAACAAAACAAATAGATACTGTGACATATAAAGCAAGTAGTAAATGTGCATAAGAATTTTGATGATTTTAATTTTAATTTTTTTAAGAGACAGCTGCTTTCTAGTCAACATATTATCACTGTAATTCATTTAATCTTCTTTGCATACCAACTGTAGATGTATGTATAGTAAATTAATTATATGTAATTAAGTGTTACACGCAGTTCGCTTTAAATAATCTCACTTTACACACACACACACACACACACACACACACACACACACACACACACACGTTGGGTTTCCATGTCTCATAGACATAATGATTTTTATACTGTACAAACGGTGTTTTCTATCCCGTTACCCTACCCCTAAACCTCTCATACAAAACTTGGAAAAACTTTGAAAAAAAAAAGCATGATTTATAATATTGTTTGTTGTCCATATAGGGTCAAAAATTACTGGCATTACTATCTTTGTAGGGGCATTTGGTCCCCATAATGTAGGGAATAATGTCAGGCACACACACACACACACAGTTGATAACCTAAGGTAGAATCAGTAAAAAGTATGACATGACAAATGATGCTTAGCACAAAGTGCAGGAAAATAACAGTCAGCCTCAAATTTCCTGAAAAAAGTTACTGAAATGTTATTTTTTATTAAAGTTTATTTGACTTTTTATGTAAATTGGGATTATCTAAAGCTAACTGCTTGAAAATGGAATGCATGAAGAATATTCAACTTAAATAGTTAATCAGTTCTGATTTAAATCTACAGGCTCACCTGCAAATGTATATTGTTTTTTTTTATATAATACATTGTTGTATTGTTGCTTGTATATAATACGATTTTTGTTTTGTTTAAAATTAGCAGTAACCAAGCATCCATCACACTTTTTTTTGGACATTCTTCTCTCTTGTCTTTCTGCTATAAACAGTCCTGATTATGTGGAGCATGTGTACGGTGTGTATGCATATACGGGGGTTGTGAGGTGTGAGAACGAGCATGTGAAGCACTGATGTGTGGGGGAAGAGAACAAATTGCTGCTGGGTCACTACCGCTAATCAGAGCACACTTTCCTGTTTTTATAGAGATTCTCTTCCAAAACCCATTATGCAATGCGTTACCCAGCTTTGCAAGATCAGCTCAGGCTGAATATCAGACACAGCAAAAAATCATGCCTTAAGCCATAAACACACAGTAATAGACCCCTGCTGGACATCTAGACTGGACATTGTCGATGGATTATAGCTGGCTCCCAGATGCATTAAAGAAATATGGTGTAAGGCTGTGCTTTTACCACAGTAAAATATGTTCTTATTGATAAATTTCTCTTTCTTATGGTAAAATATCTTACTCCTTTTATAAAACGGCAGCAACAGTACTATAATAAAAGACACCAATGCTTAACAAACAGTTGAATCTATTGTTAATAATTATGAAAATTATAAATTTAATTTCTTTATACTTTATATTTTTTATTTTTTATTAATTTATTAAAAATAAATAAGTTTAAGTTAAGTTTAAAACATAAATATTAAGTTAATTCAAATTTATTATTTTATACTATATAAAATTATTTTAATTATTATAAATAATATTAAATTACTATTTTATATTTATTTTAATTTTTTATGTAATTTGATTACAAAATTAAATTACTATTTTATATTTATTTTAATTTTTTATGTAATTTGATTACATAGTCAATATACTACGGTTATGATAATTTATGAATATTATATTGCATTTATTACATATTTTACAGCTTAATTATTATATATTTATAAAATAAAATAAAATAAAACAATTTTTCTACCAAATGACATGATTGGTTCTTTTTACAATTATTTTGATCATGGCTCATCATATCAGATTTTTAAGTTTAATAATGAGATGTTTATATATAGTTATATATTATACATTTATAATTGAAATATATTTATAGTTTATTATATTATATATTATAACGCAATATAGTTTAAATGTTCTTTAAACATGGCTCGTCAAATCAGAATTTTAAGTTGAATAATTTTAAACAATACAAAGATTATATTTAATTATTATATATAAAATAATTATTTTATATTATACATTTATAATTAGCATATAAAATTACACATATAATATTTATGTTATTTTTATATCATATTATACATTTATAATTATAATATATTTATAGTTTATGATTATTTTTGAATATTATATTATATTATCTGAACTGTTGGCTCATTTTACAATGACTTTGAATATAGTTCGTCTAATCAGTAGGAACTATCAATTTTATAACAGGAAACTCTTACCGTTTAATCCAATCTGGGTATTGTTTAGTATTGTACAGTTACATATACTGCATTTCTGATAATTCCCATTCTCTTAATTCCACATGTGCGATCACTACCTTACCATGCAGGGCAAAGAGGCACGGCGGTCAGCTTTGTTGCGCAAGGGCCTCCTAAAACTCCTCTTCCTTTCTTTGGCGTGCTCCTCCCCATGCCCCCAGTAACTGCTCATCCACTTGGTGAAGTTCCCATCATCGTCCTCATCATTGTCCATAGTAATCGCGGGAAGCAGCCGAAGAGACAGCTTGGGAACCGGTGTGCGGAGCTCTCGGTGAGGCTCCTGTCTCCTGCAAAGAAAAAACGCACCGGGCTGCAGCCGGCGTACGATGATCCAGCTGGGTCAGACGAGGCTGCTGCTGATGTTGTCCTGGAGCTTCTGAGGAACTCTTTCGTGGAAGGCAATGTGAGGTCCAGACTCCAGACTGTGTAGGATGGGCTGGGTTTGGCTTGGTAGGTTGTAATTAGATTCCTCCAGTTAGGTGCTCACAATGTGTGGGTTTAATTGCTCTAAGCCGACCCAAAAATATGCACACACAGCTTTTGTCGAAGTCTTTAAATAAGTGAATCCCCTGTAATCGTACACAGGAAAATTCTTTCTTTTTTTCTTTTGTGGAAATTCCTTCGTCTAAGGCAAAGGCAATTTTCATAGCTAGCATTTTATGTATAAATACAAACAAATTCAGAAGTATTTAATATTTTTATGATGGATATGATGGAAAATTCTGGGACAAGGTAAAAAAAATATAAATTTGAGCAAAAATAGAGTGAAAGAGCACACACACACACACACACACACGGAAAACAGATTTATTAGCTTTTTTGTCCCCACAAGGTCAACATTTTCAAAATTTACTGGTATTATCCTTGTGGTCCCCATAACATAGAGAATACCAGTACACAAAGACAGAGAGAGAGAGAGAGAGAGAGAGAGAGAGAGAGAAGAGAGAGAAGAGAGAGAGAGAAGAGATAAGAGAGCGAGAGAGAGAGAGAGAGAGAGAGAGTGTATGTGTGTGTATGTATGTGTGTTTAATTCATTTTATTAAAAAGCTGAATTTTCAGCAGCCATTACTCCAGTCTTCAGTGTCACATGATTCTTTAGAAATCATTCTAATATGCTGATTTGGTGCTTAAGAAACATTTTCAATTATTATCAATGTTGAAAACAGTTGTGCTGCTTAATATATATTTTTTGTAACAATGTAAAAGTCTTTACTGTAACAATTTAGTACATTATTGCTAAATAAAAGTTTTCATTTCCTAAAAAGAAAGAAAGAAAGAAAGAAAGAAAAAGATTAGAATAGAAGTGATAGAATCTTTGAACAGAAGAGCATATAAGTGTATACATGTGTGTGTGTGTGTGTGTGTGTGTGTGTGAATAATATGAATAAAAGTACAGTATAAAAAAGAACTGAAGATAATTTCATAATTTAACATCAACCCAAAACTAAGAAATTACTGTAAATATTATGTTCTTCGATAGACTGTTTCTAACAGAAGAAAAACAAACAAACATTGTAGCTCCTTATCCAATAAATGAAATTAAAAATATACAAAATGTGATCTCTCAGGTGTTGCAAGTATTGTGATTGTGTCAGAAAGACCTGTTATCACCTTTGGGTAAATGGTTTTAGACTAACCCAACCCTTGAGGACTGTGTCCTTATACATACACCAACACAAGTTGCTTCTAATCAAAGAAATCTGAATGACCATCCCTTTAGCTATTCAAGGATCTTAATCTTATTATCCCGCTATCCTATGTAGGTATTCACATAATTTAGATTATAACACTCTCAAAGGTTTAAAGCTGATTCGTGAATCATATTTTATGTGGATAACAAGTAAAAGAGGCCTTTCAGTGTTGAGTTGAGTGTGACCGAATACAACTACTTCTTGACAAAAAGAGCAATTAAACATGGATGAATACTGTATATTATTAAAACAGTCTTGTTCCCAGTTTCAATGCAAACCTGGACGAAACTGATTTATTTGACCATATAAAGGCCCCTCTGTTTGTGGTTCTATTTCAGGTGTTTTCTTACACTAAAATAGCCCATATTCACCTATCTAAAAAAAAAGCAGAGAGGACAATATTTATTCTTGGTTTCTAAACAGAGCTCTGAATAATGAACTTAAGGTCCAAAAAGGACAGAGTGTTTCTAAAATGGGAGCCAATCCTGGTTGTGTTCAATCATATGTGCAGTATAAGCAATTGTCTGGAGGTCACATATACACTCCGAGGTTTTGATGACAACAGCATTTATATGTGGGAATGAACTCCTTTCTTTGTACGGAATACAGGAGTCAATCCTGAAATTGCAAGTAACAATACTAGTTTACATAGGAGCAATGGAGTATGTAATATGAATATATTTTCAGTGTGTGCATCAGATTTTGAGTTTTGAAGGGTCTTAACCTTCACTGAAAGATGAGTGAAGAGACCCTGGCACTTATAGGCTGAACGTATACAGGGAGACAGCAGCCTTGGCCTTGTCTCATAACTGCGTTACTAGTGCAAACACAAATTGATCATGTCTCGTGTTCTAGCCAAGAGCTATGATTGATCTAAACTTGCTATGGCAGTGTGCATTCAATTGACATTTTACATCATGTGTCAACCAGAGCGCCTAGACAGTGTAGCAGACTTTTTTGACTACTGAACATGCACACTGTTTTGAAATCGGATTTTTGGAAAATTTAAAATCAAGCTTGTATTTTAATCAACATATCTATGAGGAGCCTATATATAATATATAAACTAAAATCTACATATATGTGTGTGCTTCATATACCAGCAATTTCTGAGTGAAAACTTGTTTCTATCCTCCCCCCCACACTTTCATACAATAGGCAGTCTATAATATTTCAATATTGTGGCATCATCCAAAGAGGTTACATGATAAGCACATGCAATGGGCCTGAAAAACTTGTCTATACACTATTCATAGTCCAGAACCAGAACAAAGAGCACCACCAGTTTAATAAAATGTGACCTTGCCACAGTACAGTCTTTGTTCACCTGACAGGGGACATTCATTACAGAAAATAATATATTCCATCTTTAGCTTACCTTCACCAGTGAGAATGACTGAAGTTTTAATTCTAAAGTCATTTTGGTAAATCTTAAGTTTCAGATATAAAGGTTAAAGTAATATTGTAATATCCTACTTTATTTTTGACCTTTGTAGGTTTCATTACCCTCTTAATAAGCAAAGATTTTAGTAAATAAAGAATGCTTAATAAAAAACTAAGGAGCACGCATTTAGGAAATGCCATGTCTATATACTGTGATGAAATCATATTAGTCAAATATCTGACTGCTACTTAAAGCTACTTTATTTGTGAGAATGTGAGAATGACTGAAGTTTTAATTCTAAAGTCATTTTGGTAAATCTTAAGTTTCAGATATAAAGGTTAAAGCCAGTCGGTCAATAGCATCTATCCATTTTACACTGTCACATATGTCCCTCTAGTGGAATATATTTATACTGCAATCATAATTAGAACCTGACCTTATTCTTATCCAAGTAATCTCAGAAGGATTGCCTATTAATGGGACTTGATTAAGTCTTGTAATATCCTACTTTATTTTTGACCTTTGTAGGTTTCATTACCCTCTTAATAAGCAAAGATTTTAGTAAATAAAGAATGCTTAATAAAAAACTAAGGAGCACGCATTTAGGAAATGCCATGTCTATATACTGTGATGAAATCATATTAGTCAAATATCTGACTGCTACTTAAAGCTACTTTATTTGTGAGAATATAATGTAATTTATAAATCATTGAGTTTTGGTGGTGTTTTATCTTTTATCTTATTTTTTAAAATTATATTGCATATATAAACAAAAAATAAGTCAAATAAATAAATAAATAAATAATAAATAAAGTGTTACAATTCTGTAAACAGAGAATATGAACATTAAGTAAACTAAGCCTAGCTTTTTTAGTTTCTCTTTCACTTTTCAATTGCAAATAAACTACACTGCAGTGAATTGCATCATAAAACAAAAAGGAAAAGGGAAAATACAAACATGTAAAAAAAAAAGTACACCTCAATTAGTAGAAATATAAGATAATCATAGCCCTTAAGGTATTTGTTATTCTAATTCTTGTTTAAGAGATTTTATAGTATGGGAAGTCTCAGCAAGAAACACTTCAAATATAGGCAAAGTGTTAAGAAATTTGTGAAATAAAACAAACAAACAAACAAAGAAATTAATAAAAGAAATTAATAATACACAGTTACTGCCAGAAAAAGAAAAGTTTAATTTCATTTTATAAAAATAGATTGATAGACCAGTTTAATGACGCGATTAAAAGTCCTTGTGACTCTTATCTTTTTTTGACTTTTATTTTGAAAACATGACGTCACGCTGTGGACGAGGAACTACTTTCCACTCGAGCAGGGCTTGTCACTGGTGATCGCCTGCTTGTATGCCCTTGTTAGCCACGCAGCTAACCTAAGTGCCCCATTTGGAAAGATGAATTGAATTTTATATCGGAAAGCGATCTGATAGACACCTATATTTGCCATTAGTTGCTAATAGCAGGATGTTACGAGCCGGAAGTGTAGTTACCTGGTAAGTAAAGCAGCACGTTTGCAGCAGCTACAGAATTTAACGCAGATACAGTAGACTGGAAACTAACGTTAGGTGATTTGATGTATCAATATAAAATGGCTCATCACATCTAATCTATATTTATACGTGTGAACTGTGAGGATTAAGTTAGCTCTTAATGACTGCTATTAGCTGGTATCGTTTCGTAAATGACACTGACAGGCTACACTACACCACCCAAAACACCGACCCACTTTTCACAACTGAAATCACTTTTGCATTAACTAGATTTTTAACGAAATTTCTACATTGATATCATATGAATGGTCTTATCAATATAATATTAATAGCTGTCTAATTTGACATATTCTTTCCCCCATTTGTTAACGCTCTAGCCATTGGAAAACTGCTATAGGAACCACGAACTGTCCTGACTCTGAGTTCTTTTATTTGCGTTCTTGCTTAAAAATTTATTTATAATCACTCAAGATGACTTTTGCAGGTATTTGGTGGTCTATTAACACAGCTGTCAAAACTGGGACCTTGTGTCATATGCTGTTTTGCGAGCAGCGTGCGTCTGACAGAAACCAGCCAACATTTTCTGATTTTTTAAATAGCTTTTACTGGTATATTTTATATCCTTATGTCAGAAATAGATTGATATTTTTTTCATTAAATGTTTATATCTGTTTTATTTACAGAAAACTCTGATGTTACTCGATAACAGCTATAAATTGACTCTTGTAATCGCAAATCGCATCCCTACTCTTGAGCCATGCATTTCAACAATAAAGGCTAAATTCTTCAAGTATTATTATAAATGTCATGTATGACTCGGAAGTGTGTAAATGTGACAGAATGATCACATTGTTCTTCTCTCTCCAGCATTGCCTGCAAGAATCTGCTTCCCTCCAGAATGGGGGTGAAGTTCAGAGTTCCGCTGCAGAAACTGCACCCGCTCTCCCGTGCCATCCATCACCGCTACTTTGCTAACAACAATCCACAAAGACCACCTCACTGCTCAGCTGCCCGCCATTACACGTCTCTCTCCAGGCTCCCCATGCGTCCTCCCAAATCCCGATCAGGAGGCCACGGCTATCAACAGCACCGGTCCTTCTGGGTGGCCCGTCTTGCTGCCAGACTGCTGAAACTGAGGTACATCTTGCTGGGCTCAGCAGTTGGAGGTGGATATACAGCAAAAAAGGTATGTTTAAGTAGTTGGTGGTTGTGTTGTGCATATGAAATGACTGGCTCAAGGTCGTTTTACTTGCAAATTCAGAGTACACAATAAGTTTCAATCTGAATTTTTACACTCTCAGTTTGCTATTTGTCTGATTTTTTTTGTTTCAGCCGTCAAATCGGTTGTCAACAGAAAAATACTATTGACTGTTGGTATCAGGTAAAATATTTATTATTGCATCGCTAGTCAATGTAGCCTGTCTGTTTTGTTTGTTTCCAGACTTATGATGAATGGAAAGATATGCTTCCTGATATGAGCCAATACACATGGATTGTGCCAGACTTCGTTTGGGAGCTGAGTGAAAATATTGATTTAGGTAAGTAATTTGTAGAATCATATTCTGATCAAACCTGTTTAAAGGGGTCCTATTATGCTTTTTCACTTTTTCAACTTTAGTTAGTCTGTAATGTTGCTGTTTGAGCATAAAAAAGATCTGCAAAGTTACAAAGCTCAAAGTCCACTTCAAAAGGAGATATTTTATTTAACAGAAATCACTTTTCAAAAACTACAACGAACAACTCGTTTGGACTACAACGCATATTTTCTGGGATTTGTGATATCACAAATATCGACGAATGGGACGAGACCTGGTTGAGCTGCACTAGAGAAGGCAACGAGTGTTATCACTATGTCAGAGACACGCTAGCTTTCCCAAAGCAGATGAACTTAGAGTGGTTACAGTCATCCGGGTTTAAATCGCGCTCAAATTGATTTGATTTTGACGCAATATTTACACTGAAGCTCGCAGGCGGCTATGGTAAGGGGCATGACATTTCCCGACCAGGCGCAGAGTGCTGCCAATCACAACACACACTGGCCCAGAAAAGCCAATCACAGCACATTTCGTATTTCAAAAGGCGGGCCTTCATTTGATACAGGAACTATTCGAGCCGTTCATGCCAGACTGGGGAGAGAGGTGTTGTAATAATGTAAAATATGTGAAAAATAATGTGTTTTTCAAACAACCTAGTATGAGAGCCTGTTCTAGTACACCCCCAAAACAAAATCTAGACTTTGTAAAAGAGCATAATAGGACCCCTTTAACATATGCATATGCTGCAGTTGCAAATTATTTTGTGGTGTTGACTTTCTGATTATATGCTGTGAATGTTATTTCTGTGTCCCCGAATAAAGGCAAGCTAGCCAGTGCTTTGCCTGAACTAGAAGAGATAGCCAAACTATTACCTGATATGGAAAAGATCAGAGAGAACTTCACCTTCCTGAAGAGCCTCCTCTCCAGTGGTAAGCAATGTCCTTTAAACGCACCTCATGATGGACACAAATGGAATACAGGGGAACAATTCTGTTAAATAAAAATGTAATGATTCATTAAAAATATATATTGCTGTTCAAATGGTTGTGTTCAGTAAAAAAAAAGAAAAAAGAAATTAATGCTTTTATTCAGTGAGGTTGCATTAAATTGATCAAAAGTGTAATTAAAGGCATTTACAGGGATTAAAGTTCCTCGCTACGACGGATTTCCGTCAGTTCATAAAGACAGTCACTTGCTTAATTCCTGAATGATTCAGCCGTTCGAACGAATCAATTGAATGAATGATTCAGTGATAAAATCAGTGACTTGCCGCCACCTGCTGGCGGATTTAGTTTAATTTTTAGCGTATAATTTCAGTTTTAAATTTTAAATTTAAATTTTTTAAATTTAAAATTTAAATAATATATCTGTATTCAAAATTTTATATTTAAAACATTAATCTCCACATGAATTTATGAATTTAATTGCACTCATGCAACCTCTGAGCCTCATTAAACGTCTGAAAATGTACCTACAAGCCACTTTTGTGTTCTTCTGTGCCACCTCTGTAGAACAAATTAATTTATTGATACTAATTTCATATGATTGGTAACTTATTTGTCTTATTCTACTTCTTATTATATTGCAGGGGTTAAAGCAAAAAAAAAATCTTTTGACTGAAAATTTTTCTTCGACCAAACCCCATTCCTCAGCCATACCTGTCACACACCCAGTTTAAGAGCAGTTTTTTCTTCTTGTAATTAGGAGCGCCTGTTCTCCTAATTTAAAAATTTAGGAGCACCTTCTGATCAATAATAAAAAATTCTGATAAAAAATTTGCCTTCCTAATACGAGGTGATATTTGACTCCTTAAATTGACTTACAGGAGTATTTTCTTTTTGCCTTTGTAATGGCGTCATTTTCATCTGTCAAATTAAAAAATGTATGTTTATAATCTTTTTAAAATTTCTATTTAAAACAATATGTAGAATAAGACAAATAAGCTACCAATCATTTGAAATTAGTATTAATAAATTAATTTGTACTACAGAGGTAGCACAGAAGAACACAAAAGTGGCTTGTAGGTACATTTTCAGACATTTAATGAGGCTCAGAGGTGGCATGAGTGCAATTAAATTAATAAATTCATGTGGAGATTAATGTTTTAAATATAACATTTTGAATACAGAAATATTAAATGATTTAAATAACTGCAAAAGACAGTCACTTGCTTAATTCCTGAATGATTCAGCCGTTCGAACGAATCAATTGAATGAATGATTCAGTGATAAAATCAGTGACTTGCCGCCACCTGCTGGCGGATTTAGTTTAATTTTTAGCGTATAATTTCAGTTTTAAATTTTAAATTTAAATTTTTTAAATTTAAAATTTAAATAATATATCTGTATTCAAAATTTTATATTTAAAACATTAATCTCCACATGAATTTATGAATTTAATAGCGCTCATGCTACCTCTGAGCCTCATTAAACGTCTGAAAATGTACCTACAAGCCACTTTTGTGTTCTTCTGTGCCACCTCTGTAGTACAAAT
>NW_015649998.1:2219690-2219810 GCF_001515625.1 Sinocyclocheilus rhinocerous
GCCATACCTGTCACACACCCAGTTTAAGAGCAGTTTTTTCAGTTTTTTCTTAGGAGCGCCTGTTCTCCTAATTTAAAAATTTAGGAGCACCTTCTGATCAATAATAAAAATAATAAAAAA